>NC_049204.1:18500062-18802988 GCF_013347855.1 Anguilla anguilla | reverse complement strand
ATAATCGAGCAATGAAACTTACTTAGCACGCGGATGGAGTCAACCACCACAGTAACATTGAACTGAGTTGTCAACGTGGAATTGGGGTCCGTCACTGCTCTTATCAAGGTCTCCGCGACATTGTCCGTGCTGGGCAATGTTTCTGAACTGGTCCTGTTGAAAATCAGCGCCACCTCTACAGCTGTCCCTTCTTCTCTGCGACTAATGAATGAAAACGAGACGAAACAGTACAATACTTTGATAGGACAGCAAGCAAAGTGCATAAGATTTCATTAAGAAAATCTGCTGCAGCAAATGTACTCATAGTATGCACTTGCTGATTAAATGATTCATTTGACAAATATTGAAAATTTCAGTGAAATGAATTATTTAATCCAAGTTCACAATTATCATATCCGATGAACGATTTTTCAGAGTGCAAGGTCACTGCGGCGACACGTAAAAGCAAGGCGGAATTTTTGTTAACTTACCTGAATGATCTCACTTCTGTCCGCTCAAAAGAATCCCATACCGGATTCTGAAAATGACATCATACTAGAAAAAAACCAAAACAAGAAAAGGAAAGCATTATCACACTTCTGGAGAGGATTTATAGGAATGATGAATGGTAGTACTGTGCATTTGCACATGATTTTAAAATACACATATTAGGGATAACAGAGATCATCTGTATCGTTAGTAGAATTGTTGTCATTTGTAGCTCTGTGGTTGGCTCCAAAAGGATTCTGTATCTTCTTCTACAAGACTGAATTACAGCCATATAAAGCAGGCGGCAAACGTGCAGTCAAAATCACGAGAGAAAAATGAAGGCAAAAAGTGTGTAATCACATTTTTGACGGTCAGATTAAGGATCTACGGAACTCTCGGGAAGTAACAGTTTGAATGCGTTTTTATATTTGCCAGACATGTAAAAGAAAAATGTCTGCATGTTTTTGTATTACAAATGGAAAGTGCAACGACTTGTGCAGTACATTTTCGCCCACGTAATGTACTATTCAAAACAAGGAAAAGGATTCTAGAAACACTCACAACTTAATGTTAATTCCAACATTAAATTGCCAGCTAGCTGCTGTGCAAGTGAAAATCATTATGTGATATGAAAAGTATTGATTGCAATTCAAGCTAAAAAAATCTGCCCAAAATACTTAATCACCCATCTGAAAGAGATTTTATGAATTGATCAACGGTTCACTCACGAATCCAACGACTGTTGTTGCTAAAACTTGATATTCTGTTGACTGGCTGTTTTCCAGTGCAGGCACGAATGGAACTTCCAGGGTGGTTTGAAGAATTAGAACTTGAGTGGGAACGGTTGTGGTAGCTGCAGGCAAGGGGGATCCAGTGGTAGATGTGGGAGCTGCAGTTGAGGTAAGTAGGAACACATTAAAGTAATGCCATTTGTGGGACAACATACTGCAAGTATTTTGACGGCTGCCGGAAAATGTGAAATATTACAGATTGAACATCTTGCTGTATTAATAGTACCATCAATGTGAGGAAAACACATGGAATGCGGACATATTCATCCAAACGGTTAAATGGAGGCCTCTACGTACATGCGTACGTACACGCGTAAATATGCACAGATAATCGAGCAATGAAACTTACTTAGCACGCGGATGGAGTCAACCACCACAGTAACATTGAACTGAGTTGTCAACGTGGAATTGGGGTCCGTCACTGCTCTTATCAAGGTCTCCGCGACATTGTCCGTGCTGGGCAATGTTTCTGAACTGGTCCTGTTGAAAATCAGCGCCACCTCTACAGCTGTCCCTTCTTCTCTGCGACTAATGAATGAAAACGAGACGAAACAGTACAATACTTTGATAGGACAGCAAGCAAAGTGCATAAGATTTCATTAAGAAAATCTGCTGCAGCAAATGTACTCATAGTATGCACTTGCTGATTAAATGATTCATTTGACAAATATTGAAAATTTCAGTGAAATGAATTATTTAATCCAAGTTCACAATTATCATATCCGATGAACGATTTTTCAGAGTGCAAGGTCACTGCGGCGACACGTAAAAGCAAGGCGGAATTTTTGTTAACTTACCTGAATGATCGCACTTCTGTCCGCTCAAAAAGAATCCCATACCGGATTCTGAAAATGACATCATACTAGAAAAAAACCAAAACAAGAAAAGGAAAGCATTATCACACTTTTGGAGAGGATTTATAGGAATGATGAATGGTAGTACTGTGCATTTGCACATGATTTTAAAATACACATATTAGGGATAACAGAGATCATCTGTATCGTTAGTAGAATTGTTGTCATTTGTAGCTCTGTGGTTGGCTCCAAAAGGATTCTGTATCTTCTTCCACAAGACTGAATTACAGCCATATAAAGCAGGCGGCAAACGTGCAGTCAAAATCACGAGAGAAAAATGAAGGCAAAAAGTGTGTAATCACATTTTTGACGGTCAGATTAAGGATCTACGGAACTCTCGGGAAGTAACAGTTTGAATGCGTTTTTATATTTGCCAGACATGTAAAAGAAAAATGTCTGCATGTTTTTGTATTACAAATGGAAAGTGCAACGACTTGTGCAGTACATTTTCGCCCACGTAATGTACTATTCAAAACAAGGAAAAGGATTCTAGAAACACTCACAACTTAATGTTAATTCCAACATTAAATTGCCAGCTAGCTGCTGTGCAAGTGAAAATCATTATGTGATATGAAAAGTATTGATTGCAATTCAAGCTAAAAAAATCTGCCCAAAATACTTAATCACCCATCTGAAAGAGATTTTATGAATTGATCAACGGTTCACTCACGAATCCAACGACTGTTGTTGCTAAAACTTGATATTCTGTTGACTGGCTGTTTTCCAGTGCAGGCACGAATGGAACTTCCAGGGTGGTTTGAAGAATTAGAACTTGAGTGGGAACGGTTGTGGTAGCTGCAGGCAAGGGGGATCCAGTGGTAGATGTGGGAGCTGCAGTTGAGGTAAGTAGGAACACATTAAAGTAATGCCATTTGTGGGACAACATACTGCAAGTATTTTGACGGCTGCCGGAAAATGTGAAATATTACAGATTGAACATCTTGCTGTATTAATAGTACCATCAATGTGAGGAAAACACATGGAATGCGGACATATTCATCCAAACGGTTAAATGGAGGCCTCTACGTACATGCGTACGTACACGCGTAAATATGCACAGATAATCGAGCAATGAAACTTACTTAGCACGCGGATGGAGTCAACCACCACAGTAACATTGAACTGAGTTGTCAACGTGGAATTGGGGTCCGTCACTGCTCTTATCAAGGTCTCCGCGACATTGTCCGTGCTGGGCAATGTTTCTGAACTGGTCCTGTTGAAAATCAGCGCCACCTCTACAGCTGTCCCTTCTTCTCTGCGACTAATGAATGAAAACGAGACGAAACAGTACAATACTTTGATAGGACAGCAAGCAAAGTGCATAAGATTTCATTAAGAAAATCTGCTGCAGCAAATGTACTCATAGTATGCACTTGCTGATTAAATGATTCATTTGACAAATATTGAAAATTTCAGTGAAATGAATTATTTAATCCAAGTTCACAATTATCATATCCGATGAACGATTTTTCAGAGTGCAAGGTCACTGCGGCGACACGTAAAAGCAAGGCGGAATTTTTGTTAACTTACCTGAATGATCGCACTTCTGTCCGCTCAAAAAGAATCCCATACCGGATTCTGAAAATGACATCATACTAGAAAAAAACCAAAACAAGAAAAGGAAAGCATTATCACACTTCTGGAGAGGATTTATAGGAATGATGAATGGTAGTACTGTGCATTTGCACATGATTTTAAAATACACATATTAGGGATAACAGAGATCATCTGTATCGTTAGTAGAATTGTTGTCATTTGTAGCTCTGTGGTTGGCTCCAAAAGGATTCTGTATCTTCTTCTACAAGACTGAATTACAGCCATATAAAGCAGGCGGCAAACGTGCAGTCAAAATCACGAGAGAAAAATGAAGGCAAAAAGTGTGTAATCACATTTTTGACGGTCAGATTAAGGATCTACGGAACTCTCGGGAAGTAACAGTTTGAATGCGTTTTTATATTTGCCAGACATGTAAAAGAAAAATGTCTGCATGTTTTTGTATTACAAATGGAAAGTGCAACGACTTGTGCAGTACATTTTCGCCCACGTAATGTACTATTCAAAACAAGGAAAAGGATTCTAGAAACACTCACAACTTAATGTTAATTCCAACATTAAATTGCCAGCTAGCTGCTGTGCAAGTGAAAATCATTATGTGATATGAAAAGTATCGATTGCAATTCAAGCTAAAAAAATCTGCCCAAAATACTTAATCACCCATCTGAAAGAGATTTTATGAATTGATCAACGGTTCACTCACGAATCCAACGACTGTTGTTGCTAAAACTTGATATTCTGTTGACTGGCTGTTTTCCAGTGCAGGCACGAATGGAACTTCCAGGGTGGCCTGAAGAATTAGAACTTGAGTGGGAACGGTTGTGGTAGCTGCAGGCAAGGGGGATCCAGTGGTAGATGTGGGAGCTGCAGTTGAGGTAAGTAGGAACACATTAAAGTAATGCCATTTGTGGGACAACATACTGCAAGTATTTTGACGGCTGCCGGAAAATGTGAAATATTACAGATTGAACATCTTGCTGTATTAATAGTACCATCAATGTGAGGAAAACACATGGAATGCGGACATATTCATCCAAACGGTTAAATGGAGGCCTCTACGTACATGCGTACGTACACGCGTAAATATGCACAGATAATCGAGCAATGAAACTTACTTAGCACGCGGATGGAGTCAACCACCACAGTAACATTGAACTGAGTTGTCAACGTGGAATTGGGGTCCGTCACTGCTCTTATCAAGGTCTCCGCGACATTGTCCGTGCTGGGCAATGTTTCTGAACTGGTCCTGTTGAAAATCAGCGCCACCTCTACAGCTGTCCCTTCTTCTCTGCGACTAATGAATGAAAACGAGACGAAACAGTACAATACTTTGATAGGACAGCAAGCAAAGTGCATAAGATTTCATTAAGAAAATCTGCTGCAGCAAATGTACTCATAGTATGCACTTGCTGATTAAATGATTCATTTGACAAATATAGAAAATTTCAGTGAAATGAATTATTTAATCCAAGTTCACAATTATCATATCCGATGAACGATTTTTCAGAGTGCAAGGTCACTGCGGCGACACGTAAAAGCAAGGCGGAATTTTTGTTAACTTACCTGAATGATCGCACTTCTGTCCGCTCAAAAAGAATCCCATACCGGATGCTGAAAATTACATCATACTAGAAAAAAACCAAAACAAGAAAAGGAAAGCATTATCACACTTCTGCAGAGGATTTATAGAAATGATGAATGGTAGTACTGTGCATTTGCACATGATTTTAAAATACACATATTAGGGATAACAGAGATCATCTGTATCGTTAGTAGAATTGTTGTCATTTGTAGCTCTGTGGTTGGCTCCAAAAGGATTCTGTATCTTCTTCTACAAGACTGAATTACAGCCATATAAAGCAGGCGGCCAACGTGCAGTCAAAATCACGAGAGAAAAATGAAGGCAAAAAGTGTGTAATCACATTTTTGACGGTCAGATTAAGGATCTACGGAACTCTCGGGAAGTAACAGTTTGAATGCGTTTTTATATTTGCCAGACATGTAAAAGAAAAATGTCTGCATGTTTTTGTATTACAAATGGAAAGTGCAACGACTTGTGCAGTACATTTTCGCCCACGTAATGTACTATTCAAAACAAGGAAAAGGATTCTAGAAACACTCACAACTTAATGTTAATTCCAACATTAAATTGCCAGCTAGCTGCTGTGCAAGTGAAAATCATTATGTGATATGAAAAGTATTGATTGCAATTCAAGCTAAAAAAATCTGCCCAAAATACTTAATCACCCATCTGAAAGAGATTTTATGAATTGATCAACGGTTCACTCACGAATCCAACGACTGTTGTTGCTAAAACTTGATATTCTGTTGACTGGCTGTTTTCCAGTGCAGGCACGAATGGAACTTCCAGGGTGGTTTGAAGAATTAGAACTTGAGTGGGAACGGTTGTGGTAGCTGCAGGCAAGGGGGATCCAGTGGTAGATGTGGGAGCTGCAGTTGAGGTAAGTAGGAACACATTAAAGTAATGCCATTTGTGGGACAACATACTGCAAGTATTTTGACGGCTGCCGGAAAATGTGAAATATTACAGATTGAACATCTTGCTGTATTAATAGTACCATCAATGTGAGGAAAACACATGGAATGCCGACATATTCATCCAAACCGTTAAATGGAGGCCTCTACGTACATGCGTACGTACACGCGTAAATATGCACAGATAATCGAGCAATGAAACTTACTTAGCACGCGGATGGAGTCAACCACCACAGTAACATTGAACTGAGTTGTCAACGTGGAATTGGGGTCCGTCACTGCTCTTATCAAGGTCTCCGCGACATTGTCCGTGCTGGGCAATGTTTCTGAACTGGTCCTGTTGAAAATCAGCGCCACCTCTACAGCTGTCCCTTCTTGTCTGCGACTAATGAATGAAAACGAGACGAAACAGTACAATACTTTGATAGGACAGCAAGCAAAGTGCATAAGATTTCATTAAGAAAATCTGCTGCAGCAAATGTACTCATAGTATGCACTTGCTGATTAAATGATTCATTTGACAAATATTGAAAATTTCAGTGAAATGAATTATTTAATCCAAGTTCACAATTATCATATCCGATGAACGATTTTTCAGAGTGCAAGGTCACTGCGGCGACACGTAAAAGCAAGGCGGAATTTTTGTTAACTTACCTGAATGATCGCACTTCTGTCCGCTCAAAAAGAATCCCATACCGGATGCTGAAAATTACATCATACTAGAAAAAAACCAAAACAAGAAAAGGAAAGCATTATCACACTTCTGGAGAGGATTTATAGGAATGATGAATGGTAGTACTGTGCATTTGCACATGATTTTAAAATACACATATTAGGGATAACAGAGATCATCTGTATCGTTAGTAGAATTGTTGTCATTTGTAGCTCTGTGGTTGGCTCCAAAAGGATTCTGTATCTTCTTCTACAAGACTGAATTACAGCCATATAAAGCAGGCGGCAAATGTGCAGTCAAAATCACGAGAGAAAAATGAAGGCAAAAAGTGTGTAATCACATTTTTGACGGTCAGATTAAGGATCTACGGAACTCTCGGGAAGTAACAGTTTGAATGCGTTTTTATATTTGCCAGACATGTAAAAGAAAAATGTCTGCATGTTTTTGTATTACAAATGGAAAGTGCAACGACTTGTGCAGCACATTTTCGCCCACGTAATGTACTATTCAAAACAAGGAAAAGGATTCTAGAAACACTCACAACTTAATGTTAATTCCAACATTAAATTGCCAGCTAGCTGCTGTGCAAGTGAAAATCATTATGTGATATGAAAAGTATTGATTGCAATTCAAGCTAAAAAAATCTGCCCAAAATACTTAATCACCCATCTGAAAGAGATTTTATGAATTGATCAACGGTTCACTCACGAATCCAACGACTGTTGTTGCTAAAACTTGATATTCTGTTGACTGGCTGTTTTCCAGTGCAGGCACGAATGGAACTTCCAGGGTGGTTTGAAGAATTAGAACTTGAGTGGGAACGGTTGTGGTAGCTGCAGGCAAGGGGGATCCAGTGGTAGATGTGGGAGCTGCAGTTGAGGTAAGTAGGAACACATTAAAGTAATGCCATTTGTGGGACAACATACTGCAAGTATTTTGACGGCTGCCGGAAAATGTGAAATATTACAGATTGAACATCTTGCTGTATTAATAGTACCATCAATGTGAGGAAAACACATGGAATGCCGACATATTCATCCAAACCGTTAAATGGAGGCCTCTACGTACATGCGTACGTACACGCGTAAATATGCACAGATAATCGAGCAATGAAACTTACTTAGCACGCGGATGGAGTCAACCACCACAGTAACATTGAACTGAGTTGTCAACGTGGAATTGGGGTCCGTCACTGCTCTTATCAAGGTCTCCGCGACATTGTCCGTGCTGGGCAATGTTTCTGAACTGGTCCCGTTGAAAATCAGCGCCACCTCCACAGCTGTCCCTTCTTCTCTGCGACTAATGAATGAAAACGAGACGAAACAGTTTAATACTTTGATAGGACAGCAAGCAAAGTGCATAAGATCTTTTTTAAGAAAATCTGCTGCGGCAAATATACTCATAGTATGCACTTGCTGATTAAATGATTCATTTGACAAATAATGAAAATTTCAGTGAAATGAATTATTTAATCCAAGTTCACAATTATGATATCCCATGAACGATTTTTCAGAGTGCAAGGTCACTGCGGCGACACGTAAAAGCAAGGCGGAATTTTTGTTAACTTACCTGAATGATCGCACTTCTGACCGCTCAAAAAGAAGCCCGTACCGTCTGTAGAAAATGATATCACACTAGAAAAAAAGAGAAAAGAATAAAGAAAGCATTATCACACTTCTGGAGAGATTTTTTAGAATAATGAATGGTAGTACTATACATTTGCACAAGAGTTTAAATCATCCAGATTTTAAAGAATGATATTCTATATACGTCAGTACAATTATTGTCAATTGTTGCTCTGTGGTTGGCTTCAAAAGGATCCTGTATCTTCTTCAACAACATTGAATTACAACAATACAGTATATAGCAGGCGTCAAGAAGCAGTAAAAATGGCAGCAAAAAAAAAAATTCATAATTAAGGCAAAAAGTGTGTAATCACATTTTTGAAGGTGAGATTAAGGATCTACAGAACGCTGGGAAATTAACAATTTGAAGTGCGTATTCATATATTCCCAGACATGTAAAAGAAAAATGTCAGCATGTTGCTGTATTTCAAATGGAAAGTGTTATTACTTCCGCAGTGTATTTCTTGTAATACACTATTCAAAACAACAAAAAGGATTCTAGAAACACTCACAACTTCATTTGTACTCCAACATTAAATGGCCAGCTAGTTACTCTGCAAGTTATAAATCATTCTGTGATGTCAAACTTATTGATTGCAATTCAAGTGAAAAAATCTGCAAAAAACACCTAATCAGCTATCTGAAAGAGACTTTATGAATTGATCAACGGTTGACTCACGAATCCAACGACTGCTGTTGCTAAAACTTGATATTCTGTTGACTGGCTGTTTTCCAGTTCAGGCACGAATGGAATTTTCAGGGTCGCTTGAAGAATTAGGACTGGAGTGGAAAGTGTTGTGGTAGCTGCAGGCAAGGGGGATACAGTGGAAGGAGCCTCAAATGTGGAAGCTGCAGTTGAGGCAGTAGGAACACATTAAAGAAATGCCATTTGTAGGACAATATACTCTAAGTATTTTCACAGCTACAGGAAATTGTGAAATATTACAAATTGAACATCTTGATGTGATAGTACTATCAATGTGAGGAAAACGTGTAACGGGGACACATTCACTCAAACGGTCAAATGGAGACGTCTACATACATGAGCACATACACACATGCATATGCACAGATATTCGAGCAAGGAAACTAACTTGTCACGCTGATGGAATCAACAAGCAGAGTAATATTGTATGTGTTCGTTAACGTGGAATTGGGGTCCGTCACTGCTGTTATCAAGGTATTCGCAACATCGTCCGTGCTGGGCAATGGTTCAGAACTGGTCTCGTTGAAAATCAGCGCCACCACTACAGATGTCCCTTCTTCTCTGCGACTAGTGAATGAAAACGTGACGGAAAAGTACAATACGTTGATATAACAGCAAGAAAAGTGCATGTGCTACATATAAGAAAAACTGCTGCGCCAAATATACTTCTCGTATGCACCTGCTGATTCAATGATTTATTTGACAAATGGAGAAAATTTAAGTGAAGCCAATTATTTTACCAAAGTTCACAATTACGATATCAGATGAACATTTTTTCAAAGTGCAAGGTCATTGCGGTGACATGTAAAAGCAAAGTTTAATTTTTTAGGGTGCAAGTCACTGTGGCGACATGTAAAAGCAGAGCGGAATTTTTGTTAACTTACCTGAATGATCGCACTTCTGTCCGCTCAAAAAGAAGCCCATACCGTCTGTAGAAAATGATATCACACTAGAAAAAAACAAAAAAGAATAAAGAAAGCATTATCACACTTCTGGAGAGATTTTTTGGAATAATGAGTGGTAGTACTGTACATTTGCACAAGAGTTTAAATCATCCAGATTTTAAAGAATGATATTCTATATACGTCAGTAGAATTGTTGTCATTTGTTGCTCTGTGGTTGGCTTCAAAAGGATCCTGTATCTTCTTCAACAACACTGAATTACAACAATACAGTATATAGCAGGCGTCAAGAAGCAGTAAAAATGGCAGCAGAAAAAAAAAATCATAATTAAGGCAAAAAGTGTGTAATCACATTTTTGAAGGTGAGATTAAGGATCTACAGAACTCTGGGAAAGTAACAATTTGAAGTGCGTATTCATATATTCCCAGCATGTTTTTGTATTTCAAATGGAAAGTGTTATTACTTTCGCAGTGTATTTGTTGTAATACACTATTCAAAACAACAAAAAGGATTCTAGAAACACTCACAACTTCATGTGTACTCCAACATTAAATGGCCAGCTAGTTACTCTGGAAGTTATAAATCATTCTGTGATGTCAAACTTATTGATTGCAATTCAAGTGAAAAAATCTGCAAAAAAATACCTAATCAGCTATCTGAAAGAAATTGTATAAATTGATCAGCGGTTGACTCACAAATCCAACGACTGCTGTTGCTAAAACTTGATATTCTGTTGACTGGCTGTTTTCCAGTTCAGGCACGAATGGAATTTCCAGGGTCGCTTGAAGATTTAGGACTGGAGTGGGAGGTGTTGTGGTAGCTGCAGGCAAGGGGGATACAGTGGAATAAGCCTCAGATGTGGAAGATGTGGGAGCTGCAGTTGACGTAGTAGGAACACATTAAAGAAATGCCATTTGTGGGACAATATACTGCAAGTATTTTGACGGCTGCCGGAAAATGTGAAATATTCCAGATTGAGCATCTTGCCGTATTAATAGTCCTTTCAATGTGTGGAAAACACATGGAACGCGGACATATTCATCCAAACGGTTAAATGGAGGCCTCTACATACATGCGTACATGCACGCGTACATATGCACAGATAATCGAGAAATGAAACTTACTTAGCACGCGGATGGAGTCAACCACCACAGTAACATTGAACGGAGTTGTTAACGTGGAATCGGGGTCCGTCACTGCTCTTATCAAGGTCTCCGCGACATCGTCCGTGCTGGGCAATGTTTCTGAACTGGTCCCGTTGAAAATCAGCGCCACCTCTACAGCTGTCCCTTCTTCTCTGCGACTAATGAATGAAAACGAGACGAAACAGTTTAATACTTTGATAGGACAGCAAGCAAAGTGCATAAGATCTTTTTTAAGAAAATCTGCTGCGGCAAATTTACTCATAGTATGCACTTGCTGATTAAATGATTCATTTGACAAATATTGAAAATTTCAGTGAAATGAATTATTTAATCCAAGTTCACAATTATGATATCCCATGAACGATTTTTCAGAGTGCAAGGTCACTGCGGCGACACGTAAAAGCAGAGCGGAATTATTGTTAACTTACCTGAATGATCGCACTTCTGTCCGCTCAAAAAGAAGCCCGTACCGTCTGTAGAAAATGATATCACACTAGAAAAAAAGAGAAAAGAATAAAGAAAGCATTATCACACTTCTGGAGAGATTTTTTGGAATAATGAATGGTAGTACTATACATTTGCACAAGAGTTTAAATCATCCAGATTTTAAAGACTGATATTCTATATACGTCAGTAGAATTATTGTCAATTGTTGCTCTGTGGTTGGCTTCAAAAGGATCCTGTATCTTCTTCAACAACATTGAATTACAACAATACAGTATATAGCAGGCATCAAGAAGCAGTAAAAATGGCAGCAAAAAAAAAAAATTCATAATTAAGGCAAAAAGTGTGTAATCACATTTTTGAAGGTGAGATTAAGGATCTACAGAACGCTGGGAAAGTAACAATTTGAAGTGCGTATTCATATATTCCCAGCATGTTGCTGTATTTCAAATGGAAAGTGTTATTACTTCCGCAGTGTATTTCTTGTAATACACTATTCAAAACAACAAAAAGGATTCTAGAAACACTCACAACTTCATTTGTACTCCAACATTAAATGGCCAGCTAGTTACTCTGCAAGTTATAAATCATTCTGTGATGTCAAACATATTGATTGCAATTCAAGTGAAAAAATCTGCAAAAAACACCTAATCAGCTATCTGAAAGAGATTTTATGAATTGATCAATGGTTGACTCACGAATCCAACGACTGCTGTTGCTAAAACTTGATATTCTGTTGACTGGCTGTTTTCCAGTTCAGGCACGAATGGAATTTTCAGGGTCGCTTGAAGAATTAGGACTGGAGTGGAAAGTGTTGTGGTAGCTGCAGGCAAGGGGGATCCAGTGGAAGGAGCCTCAAATGTGGGAGCTGCAGTTGAGGCAGTAGGAACACATTAAAGAAATGCCATTTGTAGGACAATATACTCTAAGTATTTTCACAGCTACAGGAAATTGTGAAATATTACAAATTGAACATCTTGATGTGATAGTACTATCAATGTGAGGAAAACGTGTAACGGGGACACATTCACTCAAACGGTCAAATGGAGACGTCTACATACATGAGCACATACACACGTGCATATGCACAGATATTCGAGCAAGGAAACTAACTTGTCACGCTGATGGAATCAACAAGCAGAGTAATATTGTATGTATTCGTTAACGTGGAATTGGGGTCCGTCACTGCTGTTATCAAGGTATTCGCAACATCGTCCGTGCTGGGCAATGTTTCTGAACTGGTCCTGTTGAAAATCAGCGCCACCACTACAGATGTCCCTTCTTCTCTGCGACTAGTGAATGAAAACGTGACGGAAAAGTACAATACGTTGATATAACAGCAAGAAAAGTGCATGTGCTACATATAAGAAAAACTGCTGCGCAAAATATACTTCTCGTATGCACCTGCTGATTCAATGATTTATTTGACAAATGGAGAAAATTTAAGTGAAGCCAATTATTTTACCAAAGTTCACAATTACGATATCAGATGAACAATTTTTCAAAGTGCAAGGTCATAACGGTGACATGTAAAAGCACAGTTTAATTTTTTAGGGTGCAAGTCACTGTGGCGACATGTAAAAGCAGAGCGGAATTTTTGTTGACTTACCTGAATGATCGCACTTCTGTCCGCTCAAAAAGAAGCCCATACCGTCTGTAGAAAATGATATCACACTAGAAATAAAAAGAAAAGAATAAAGAAAGCATTATCACACTTCTGGAGAGATTTTTTGGAATAATGAGTGGTAGTACTGTACATTTGCACAAGAGTTTAAATCATCCAGATTTTAAAGAATGATATTCTATATACGTCAGTAGAATTGTTGTCATTTGTTGCTCTGTGGTTGGCTTCAAAAGGATCCTGTATCTTCTTCAACAAAACTGAATTACAACAATACAGTATATAGCAGGCGTCAAGAAGCAGTAAAAATCGCAGCAGAAAAAAAAAATCATAATTAAGGCAAAAAGTGTGTAATCACATTTTTGAAGGTGAGATTAAGGATCTACAGAACTCTGGGAAAGTAACAATTTGAAGTGCGTATTCATATATTCCCAGCATGTTTTTGTATTTCAAATGGAAAGTGTTATTACTTCCGCAGTGTATTTGTTGTAATACACTATTCAAAACAACAAAAAGGATTCTAGAAACACTCACAACTTCATGTGTACTCCAACATTAAATGGCCAGCTAGTTACTCTGGAAGTTATAAATCATTCTGTGATGTCAAACTTATTGATTGCAATTCAAGTGAAAAAATCTGCAAAGAAATACCTAATCAGCTATCTGAAAGAAATTGTATAAATTGATCAGCGGTTGACTCACAAATCCAACGACTGCTGTTGCTAAAACTTGATATTCTGTTGACTGGCTGTTTTCCAGTTCAGGCACGAATGGAATTTCCAGGGTCGCTTGAAGATTTAGGACTGGAGTGGGAAGTGTTGTGGTAGCTGCAGGCAAGGGGGATACAGTGGAATAAGCCTCAGATGTGGAAGATGTGGGAGCTGCAGTTGACGTAGTAGGAACACATTAAAGAAATGCCATTTGTGGGACAATATACTGCAAGTATTTTGACGGCTGCCGGAAAATGTGAAATATTCCAGATTGAGCATCTTGCCGTATTAATAGTCCTTTCAATGTGTGGAAAACACATGGAACGCGGACATATTCATCCAAACGGTTAAATGGAGGCCTCTACATACATGCGTACATGCACGCGTACATATGCACAGATAATCGAGAAATGAAACTTACTTAGCACGCGGATGGAGTCAACCACCACAGTAACATTGAACGGAGTTGTTAACGTGGAATCGGGGTCCGTCACTGCTCTTATCAAGGTCTCCGCGACACTGTCCGTGCTGGGCAATGTTTCTGAACTGGTCCCGTTGAAAATCAGCGCCACCTCTACAGCTGTCCCTTCTTCTCTGCGACTAATGAATGAAAACGAGACGAAACAGTTTAATACTTTGATAGGACAGCAAGCAAAGTGCATAAGATCTTTTTTAAGAAAATCTGCTGCGGCAAATTTACTCATAGTATGCACTTGCTGATTAAATGATTCATTTGACAAATATTGAAAATTTCAGTGAAATGAATTATTTAATCCAAGTTCACAATTATGATATCCGATGAACGATTTTTCAGAGTGCAAGGTCACTGCGGCGACACGTAAAAGCAGAGCGGAATTATTGTTAACTTACCTGAATGATCGCACTTCTGTCCGCTCAAAAAGAAGCCCGTACCGTCTGTAGAAAATGATATCACACTAGAAAAAAAGAGAAAAGAATAAAGAAAGCATTATCACACTTCTGGAGAGATTTTTTGGAATAATGAATGGTAGTACTATACATTTGCACAAGAGTTTAAATCATCCAGATTTTAAAGACTGATATTCTATATACGTCAGTAGAATTATTGTCAATTGTTGCTCTGTGGTTGGCTTCAAAAGGATCCTGTATCTTCTTCAACAACATTGAATTACAACAATACAGTATATAGCAGGCATCAAGAAGCAGTAAAAATGGCAGCAAAAAAAAAAAATTCATAATTAAGGCAAAAAGTGTGTAATCACATTTTTGAAGGTGAGATTAAGGATCTACAGAACGCTGGGAAAGTAACAATTTGAAGTGCGTATTCATATATTCCCAGCATGTTGCTGTATTTCAAATGGAAAGTGTTATTACTTCCGCAGTGTATTTCTTGTAATACACTATTCAAAACAACAAAAAGGATTCTAGAAACACTCACAACTTCATTTGTACTCCAACATTAAATGGCCAGCTAGTTACTCTGCAAGTTATAAATCATTCTGTGATGTCAAACATATTGATTGCAATTCAAGTGAAAAAATCTGCAAAAAACACCTAATCAGCTATCTGAAAGAGATTTTATGAATTGATCAACGGTTGACTCACGAATCCAACGACTGCTGTTGCTAAAACTTGATATTCTGTTGACTGACTGTTTTCCAGTTCAGGCACGAATGGAATTTTCAGGGTCGCTTGAAGAATTAGGACTGGAGTGGAAAGTGTTGTGGTAGCTGCAGGCAAGGGGGATCCAGTGGAAGGAGCCTCAAATGTGGAAGCTGCAGTTGAGGCAGTAGGAACACATTAAAGAAATGCCATTTGTAGGACAATATACTCTAAGTATTTTCACAGCTACAGGAAATTGTGAAATATTACAAATTGAACATCTTGATGTGATAGTACTATCAATGTGAGGAAAACGTGTAACGGGGACACATTCACTCAAACGGTCAAATGGAGACGTCTACATACATGAGCACATACACACGTGCATATGCACAGATATTCGAGCAAGGAAACTAACTTGTCACGCTGATGGAATCAACAAGCAGAGTAATATTGTATGTGTTCGTTAACGTGGAATTGGGGTCCGTCACTGCTGTTATCAAGGTATTCGCAACATCGTCCGTGCTGGGCAATGGTTCAGAACTGGTCTCGTTGAAAATCAGCGCCACCACTACAGATGTCCCTTCTTCTCTGCGACTAGTGAATGAAAACGAGACGGAACAGTACAATACGTTGATATAACAGCAAGAAAAGTGCATGTGCTACATATAAGAAAAACTGCTGCGCCAAATATACTTCTCGTATGCACCTGCTGATTCAATGATTTATTTGACAAATGGAGAAAATTTAAGTGAAGCCAATTATTTTACCAAAGTTCACAATTACGATATCAGATGAACATTTTTTCAAAGTGCAAGGTCATTGCGGTGACATGTAAAAGCACAGTTTAATTTTTTAGGGTGCAAGTCACTGCGGCGACATGTAAAAGCAGAGCGGAATTTTTGTTAACTTACCTGAATGATCGCACTTCTGTCCGCTCAAAAAGAAGCCCATACCGTCTGTAGAAAATGATATCACACTAGAAAAAAAAAGAAAAGAATAAAGAAAGCATTATCACACTTCTGGAGAGATTTTTCGGAATAATGAGTGGTAGTACTGTACATTTGCACAAGAGTTTAAATCATCCAGATTTTAAAGAATGATATTCTATATACGTCAGTAGAATTGTTGTCATTTGTTGCTCTGTGGTTGGCTTCAAAAGGATCCTGTATCTTCTTCAACAACACTGAATTACAACAATACAGTATATAGCAGGCGTCAAGAAGCAGTAAAAATCGCAGCAGAAAAAAAAAATCATAATTAAGGCAAAAAGTGTGTAATCACATTTTTGAAGGTGAGATTAAGGATCTACAGAACTCTGGGAAAGTAACAATTTGAAGTGCGTATTCATATATTCCCAGACATGTAAAAGAAAAATGTCAGCATGTTGCTGTATTTCAAATGGAAAGTGTTATTACTTCCGCAGTGTATTTCTTGTAATACACTATTCAAAACAACAAAAAGGATTCTAGAAACACTCACAACTTCATTTGTACTCCAACATTAAATGGCCAGCTAGTTACTCTGGAAGTTATAAATCATTCTGTGATGTCAAACTTATTGATTGCAATTCAAGTGAAAAAATCTGCAAAAAAATACCTAATCAGCTATCTGAAAGAAATTGTATAAATTGATCAGCGGTTGACTCACAAATCCAACGACTGCTGTTGCTAAAACTTGATATTCTGTTGACTGGCTGTTTTCCAGTTCAGGCACGAATGGAATTTCCAGGGTCGCTTGAAGATTTAGGACTGGAGTGGGAAGTGTTGTGGTAGCTGCAGGCAAGGGGGATACAGTGGAATAAGCCTCAGATGTGGAAGATGTGGGAGCTGCAGTTGAGGTAGTAGGAACACATTAAAGTAATTCCATTTGTGGGACAATATACTGCAAGTATTTTGACGGCTGCCGGAAAATGTGAAATATTACAGATTGAGCATCTTGCTGTATTAATAGAACCATCAATGTGAGGAAAACACATGGGACGCGGACATACTCATCCAAACGGTTTAATGGAGGCCTCTTAATACATGCGTACATGCACGCGTACACATGCACAGATAATCGAGCAATGAAACTTACTTAGCACGCGGATGGAGTCAACCATCACAGTAACATTGAACTGAGTTGTTAACGTGGAATCGGGGTCCGTCACTGCTCTTATTAAGGTCTCCGCGACATCGTCCGTGCTGGGCAATGTTTCTGAACTGGTCCCGTTGAAAATCAGCGCCACCTCTACAGCTGTCCCTTCTTCTCTGCGACTAATGAATGAAAACGAGACGAAACAGTACAATATTTTGATAGGACAGCAAGCAAAGTGCATGAGATCTTTTTAAGAAAATCTGCTGCGGCAAATATACTCATCGTATGCACTTGCTGATTAAATGATTCATTTGACAAATATTGAAAATTTCAGTGAAATGAATTATTTAATCCAAGTTCACAATTAAGATATCCCATGAACAATTTTTCAGGGTGCAAGGCACTGCGGCGACATGTAAAAGTAGAGCGGAATTTTTGTTAACTTACCTGAATGATCGCACTTCTGTCCGCTCAAAAAGAAGCCCATACCGTCTGTAGAAAATGATATCACACTAGAAATAAAAAGAAAAGAATAAAGAAAGCATTATCACACTTCTGGAGAGATTTTTTGGAATAATGAATGGTAGTACTGTACATTTGCCCAAGAGTTTAAATCATCCAGATTTTAAAGAATGATATTCTATATACGTCAGTAGAATTGTTGTCATTTGTTGCTCTGTGGTTGGCTTCAAAAGGAATCTCTATCCTGTTCTTCAAGACTGAATTACAGCTACTCACAGGAGGTGTCAAACGTGAACTCAAAATCACAACAGAAAAATTCCATTCCAATTAAGGCAAAAAGTGTATAATCATATTTTTTCAGGTGAGATTAGGGATCTACAGAATTCTCAGAAAGTAACAATTTGACGTTCATTTTTATGTTTGCCAGACAAAGTCTGCATGTTTATTTTTTTAATTAAGTTTTATGATATTTTCAGTACATTTTTGCCCACATAATACACACATCAAAACAACAAAAGGATTATAGAAACACTCACAACAACACAAACATGTTCATTCTTTAAAACTTTTAGAGACCTAGGGTGAGTTTTATGACTTTTCACTATTCTTAGTTTTTTAAGATAAATTATAATAGGCCAGCTAGCTACTGTGCAAGTGAAAATCATGCTGTGGTATCAAAAATATGGACTGCAATTCAAGTGCAACAATCTGCAAAAAAAATACCTTATCAAATATCTGAAAAAATATTATGAAGTGATCGATGGTTGACTCACGAATCCAATGACTGTTTTTGCTAAATCTTGATATTCTGTTGACTGGCTGTTTTCCAGTGCAGGCACGAATGGAACTGGCAGGGTTGCTTCAAGAATATGGACTGGAGTGGGAAGTGTTGTGGTCGCTGCAGGCAAGGGGGATCCAGTGGAAGGAGCCTCAGATGTGGAAGATGTGTTAGCTGCAGTTGAGGCTGTAGGCACACATTAAAGTAAGCCAATTTGTAGGACTGTATAAGTATTTTGACAGCTTCAGGAAAATCTGAAATATTACAAATTGAACATTTTGTGCCATATTTACTAAGCATGCCACAAATTGCTGTCAGGGCCACAAGATTCTGGCTGATGTTTTCAAGTGAGTGGGATATTTTCTAAGCTGGTTATGAGCACAGCCACAGCCACAGCAAGTGCCAGTTTTTAACATGCTTTTTATGCATGGCACGAAAGCAACAATGTTGTACCGCTCCATCTCTGGTCATGTCGGGTTTTTGACAGGCATCTGGATCGATGGATGCAATTGATAGATACCTTTACATGTGCAGAGTAGGGTTGGCATGATACCACAATTTTCATTGTCAATGCCAATGCCAGTGAAAGTACAATTCTCAATACCTAATTTGATAACATGCAAAATAAATAAATAAATAAATCCCCAAGTACACTCCTTTATTAAAATGTATGTATGAATATTAACAAAAAGAAAAAAAAATAGAACAGAGGCATGTAGCTTTCAGTTATTTAATAGCTAACAGTAAAAAGCGGCATGATCGTATCCCCTTCAATTACTTTAACCAACCTGTCAAGTTGAGTGGTTGGTTTAGTACTTGAAGGAAGTAAACAATATTGTGCTTGCATTCACATATATACTCGAAAGGGGTATCAAGACCACTTCCGGGATTTCTAACCGTTCTTGCTTCTATGCGTTCTTGCTTTTGCAACAGGACTTAGGCTGTTAAATATGATGTCACATGAGTTCACAAGACTGCAAGAATGCACAAATACAGACATACAGCCTAGGTTTTTTGGAATAATTATTTTTTGTTCAAAATGCTAAGTCAGTAGGATATTCTATAACTACTGCTTTCAATTATTAGTAGTGAACATTACAGCAGCATGTGATTGATATTGTAAGCAGCACCAAATATTTCTATCACACCCTCAATAAATGGTAAGAGTCCCAATAGAATATGGAATTAAATCTTTAAAAGTTACATATTTCCTTAATCGTCATCTATTTCGCTTGAGTGTACCATTGCTGTAAATTACGTCATAAGTAGCCTATGTGGACCAGTGTTCCAGAAACCAAAACTATGGAAAGCTCATTAAAATCTGTTGGTTTTCCGTGCTGTGTTATCATCGATGTAATGTTCGGGAAAATGTGAGTTTAAAAGTCAAGAAGTAATTACGCTTTTTCACATTTAAGATATTAATTTTAAACTGATATTTTAATCACAATATTTATTTTGATTTCCGGAAATGCATTTTGCCCTGCCTACTTATGTTTGGCGAAGCTATAGCTGCATGACCACTAGGCTTTTTTTTATTTCACTTATTGTTATCTTGTGTTGGTAGGCGTTCGACGGGCAGTGTATCCCATAGCCTAGCTACAGTGCACATTTTTTTTGGAAGCCCACCATTAAGGTTATCCGTCACACCAAAAAATAACGCTTAAATAATATTTCAGCTATAATAACAAAATATGATTTTGACCTGAGCTAAAAATGAGCAGGCGTGGAAGCCGATACAAGACGCTGATATAACGTTGCATTAGTGTGGACTAAACAATATTGACCACAACAGTGGACGCTGTTAACCTGGATCCAGACCCTGAATCGCTGTGTCCATGGTATCATCTTCTTTTTCTGGCCAGAAAAGGATAACACAGGCATGGCGACGCGGGTGGATGATCCAGGCGTCACCTGTTCTGAGAAGCTCTGACTATTCGACTCTCTCAGCTAGTCTTTGTCTTTAATGACAAAATACCGACCTGTGTTTGCACCTGGCTAATAAGTTTAGGTAACTTACAAGCTAATAATTACTACACATTGGCAATTTAGAGAACGAAGAGTATGAGCAAGACCAGTTTTCATTGGGAAACAAATAGCTAATCACGTACGGTTGTGGACATGAATTCTTCTTTACAGAACAAATACCAAACTTAGTTCAGAAGGCCAGGATGCGAGCAACATACATGGCCATCTAAACTTGTCACATTTGACAAACTGAATGATCACTGCGCATGACATGACATTTCCCAATTATTCATAATTTTATAGACAGACGACTAATTCAGAGCATTCTGTTGGCAAGCATTTTTTTATTTCTGGCGACAAAACATGATATTCTGTTATTTGGAAAAAGTGGTCTATCCGTTATTCTTTCAATTGTATTTTAAATAGGCCTACTTAAATGTTATAAGCGGTGTTTGATTTCTTTTAGATCTATATTTTTTAAATGGTACAAATGGAGTATTGTACCAGTTAGGTTGTGCTATTCAGAAGCTTGCAAAATAGTCTTGGAAAAGCAACATGAAAAAACAAAATGTTATCCATATCATGAATCCTGATATATCTTAAAGAAAAATTGTGATATGATATTTTGGCCATATTGCCCACTTCTACCTTGAGGTCACAATGACAAATTCTCAATTGGTGTGTGTTCAGCTTTTTACTTTTTTCGTCTTGCCAAATTTTTCTCACAACAGACAGCAAGTGAATACCAATGGCTACAGACAGAGATAAATGCAAAACAAAGGTACAATAGCAAACAAATACGGTAGAAAAAGGTTTACTTACTGATCAATATCAGCACTATCTGTAGAATTCCTGTTTTCATTTTGTTTGTGATTGTTACAGTTCTTCTTTCTGGAAAGTCATTGATCAACTTTGTATTAAGTTAAGTTTAAGATTTAACATTAGTAATCTGAAAGAACTTTTTTTTGCCTCTTGAGGATTGAGTTGATACGATCTGTAATCCAGTTTTGAATTCTGGTTTGGGAATATCTCAGAAGATTATGTAAATCAGTTATGACGTCTAAAAAAGGTGTCAGCATTCCAAAAGATGAAAAAGAAATATGTAGTTCAAATGAATGATCAGCTGTTGCCTGATTTCTTTTTCATTTTTCTTCTTAAAACAAATATGATGACTAAACTGCTATTTCAAATTTATTAACAACTACATTTAACTAAAATGCTTCTTTAATTTGTAAAATTTAACAGAAACCCACTGTATATTTTTCTAATGATAAAATTACAAGAATAAAGGAATTTGCCGCTCCAAATGCAGTTTATTTGGTAGATAATGTACTAACACTTTCCCATAATATTTTCTTTACAAACACAATTTGTTTACTTGTGAGCAAAGTGTGAAGAAAAAAAATTACTAGTCTGTAACAGAAATGTTGCAGGACTAAATTTACTGCTTCTGCCCATTCATACAACACAACACAAACACATGCTATTCATACATACACTTCCACACACACCCTCTGATATACATAAAGCACAATCCTTTACTTTTATGGCTAGGAAAGTCATTTAGGAAGAAACATAATGTTTGTGTCACATATTTTATTTACACATATGACATTCGCTGTTTTAGGGAATTTATAATGGAGTTCTATCTTCCCTTTTGTATTGCATAGGATTTTTGTGTTTCACAACTCCTGAGAAACCCAAATTTCAGATAATACCATTTAAAGGGGAGCTCAAACCTGCTTGCCTGCTTTCCACGAAAAGGCAGCCAGATCCAGTATTGGCTTTGTGGTGTCATTGATTACAAGAACGAGAATAACTCCTTTTCTCTCTCTAAGCTGTGCTTACATGTACACAATTTGCAAACTGCCATACATATTTATAAGCTGTTTTATCTTTGGCTTTTTAAATGAGAATCTACTATGAAATATGTTACATCTGAAACAGAATGTATTAAACAGTCAAGATAGTAGGAAAAGTGTGTATCAAAGCAAGGTTACACCCTGAATGATACAGGTCCCAAAGTTTACTGGAAAAAAAAAAAAAAAAAAAAACTTGGCTTGTCATTTCAAGAAAAAAATGAGTGGAATGCATTAGGTACATACGTTCACGGCATTTGCGGTACATTTCATATACGCATTACATACTGCACATAAATTGGTGTTGGTCATACAAAAATACAGTGAATCATGTTTAAGGCAACCATCCAGGGGAGCAATGAAAAATGGTCATCATGTGCAGGTGACCACCATAAAAAAAGGGACCACCAAGGCAGGTTGCATTGTATTTGCATATGACTGATATTGTTTTCTTCAGCTACCCCAGCTTTTCTAATGACTGTTTTTTATACTATCATTGTAACTGGCTTAGTGAGCTGCCATTTAAAAACCTATACTAATATATTTTACAGAGTAACAATATGATCGACAATACAATGATAATGATGGCAGCACACCCCTTAAATACTGAAGTGCTTAACTGGAGCTTAACAATCTCAGGAGAATCACAGAGGGCTGGGATGCACATTACAATACACTCAAAGCAACAAGACATAGGTACAACTAAAGAAAATATCAGCAGACATTGCAGTGCACAAAACAGAAAGCCTGCAGCTAGCTACTCTGCCAACTACCACTACAATACCAATCTGTTGAGGAACTCCTTACCCCACAAGAAAAAGAACAGATTAAGGTGTTTCTCAGAAACACCTTAAGGCACCTTGTCATTAGATGGCCTCTTGCCATATATTTTTCTAATGATAAAATTACAAGAAAAAGGGAATTTGCCGCTCCAAATGCAGTTGATTTGGTAGATTTTCCCGTGTTTTCTTTACAAACACAATTTGTTTACTTGTGAGCGAATTGTGAAGAAACAAAAAAGATACGCCTGTAACCAAAATGCTGCGACGAACTAAATGTACTGCTTCTGCCCATTCGTACAACACAACAAAAACACATGTCATTCACACATACACTTCCACACACACACTCTGATATAAATGAAGCACAATCCTTCAGTTTTATGGCTAGGAAAGTCATTTGGGAAGAAACTGGAGTGATTGGGAAACATAATGTTTGTGTCACATATTGTTATTTACACAAATGACATTCGCTGTTTTAAGGAATTTTGAATGGAGTTCTATATTCCGTTTAGTATTGCATAAGATTTTCGTGTTTTGCAACTCCCATGAACTGGAGTTTCAGATAATACAAATTAAAGGAGAGCTCAAACCTGCTTGCCTGCTTTCCATAAAAAGGCAGCCAGATCCAGTATTGGCTTTGTGGTGTCATTGATTACAAGAATGAGAATAACTTTGGTAAAGAGAGGCCGCAATCCACTTTTAAGTATAGCATGAGATCTTTATATGAATATAGTTGTGCTCTGTACCATTAGTGTAAGCTTCTTTAATGTTACTTTTTCTCTCTCTAAGCTGTTCTTGCATGTACACAATTTGCAAATTGGCATACATATTTATAAGCTGTTTTATCTTTGGCTTTTTAATGAGAATCTACATTGAAATACGTTACATTTGAAACAAAAACTATTAAACAGTCAAGCTAGTAGGCAAGGTGTGTATCAAAACAGGATCACACCCTGAAAGATACAGGTCCATACAGATACATGGTTTTCTGAGAAAAAAAAAAAAAAAGAATTTGGCTTGTCATGCCAAGAAAAAATGAGTGGAATGCTTTTCTACTAGTCTCTGCTCATCTTTCACCACTACACCACATTTTATTTTTTGTTGTGTCACTGCAATAGATTTCATCTGCTGATGGCACAAGCCGCCTGCAATACCTGACAATCCTGAGGAGTCAGTGGTATGTAAAGAAACAAGGGTAATCCTGCCAAAAAGTCACACCCTGTTGACAATGGATCCCAATAACTGCACCTTGACAACTGTGATACATGTTTGGGAAATTACGTATGTGAAAACATTCCTTCACATTCCTTTGTTCTTTTTTTAGCCTGAACTAACGCATACTTCTGTTTCAAATGCACTTCCTGCAGTTGATTCCAAGAAATCAATCAGGGAAGACCATTTAGACCTTTAGTTCCTTAAACCAGGGCTGCCCAACCCTGCTTCTGGAGATTTACCGCTGTCAGTTTTCATTCCAACCCTTACAAAGCACAGCTAGGGATCTCCATGAGCTGCTAAAGAGTATAATCAGGTGTGCCAGGTGTAATCTAAAGGTCACAGGTTTGATTCCCAGGTGGAAACTGCCGTTGCACCCTTGAGCAAGGTACTTAACCTGCATTGCTTCAGTATATATCCAGCTGTATGAATTGATGCAATGTGACTGCTGTTTTCCATGAGAAAATTAATACATGAATTATATAAATTATAGACAGTGCTTTGTGTGTGTGAGTAACTTTCCATTTTTTTTATACTGAAGATGTATTTTTGTTGAGATATTTCTTTTTGTACTGTGTTTGTTATGAGTAACTGATAAAAATAATAGTAAATTCATGAACCATGAGATAATTAAATCTGGAGACAGACATACACATACACAGCCTACTAGTAAACACAGACTATAACTGTTAGTTGGGGCTAGGGTAACCTAAAGCAATAGCTTGGGTGGGTGAATTTCATGACTGGTGATGACAAAGAAAATAACTGTCATACATATATTTCCCCCATTATTACCCCTGAAGTGACCATTTTTCTTTTGAATGCTCGTGGAGATGTAATCCTTGACTCTTGCATGAGTGCATGCAACTAATGCTGTCAGAAAATAGAGATGGCAAATGTCTGGTTTTGTCTGGTTTGTGGTCCCAACCAGACAATTTGATGAGTAATTCATGGAAGAAATTTACCAGTATTTTGGAATACATTTGGATGTCTGTGACTCCCTGATCAGTTTCGAGTGAGTTTTCCCACTTTTTTTCTATGGTTTCCCCCACATCAATGATGGTTCCCAGGGGATTCCACCAGTCTAATATCAGTTTGAGGGGAGCATCTAGCTGGTTTACTGTATGTCACTGGCTAGCTAGCTATTGTTCAGTATTTTTAGATTTAATTATAAGTTAACAGGACAGAAGGTTGCTGGCTAGTGCGCTTATGAACATCCAAAGAATAGCTATGTAGCTAGTCAAGCAGGCGGCTAATTAGCCATCTAGTCCGTCTTTGATGCTATGTATGCCAGTGCTGGCTAGCTAGCTACACTTTAGTAACATCAATAAATGAAATAAAGGAAACACTATTTTGAGTTTTCATTTCATACTAACTGAACTGAGCTGAACTTAGCAAATGGCTAAGCAGCTGGTTGACAAATTCAGTCCGAGGTTGTATAGCCTACCTTGTAACATTAGACATGCCGCTATCATAAAACGATATGTGGGGTTTGCATGTGTAATGATGGAGAGTGCATTTGAATAAAATGTAAATGAGTTTCCCAGAAACATTATACTGCCGTAAAAGCGTACATTATTACTTAGCAAGCAAGCTAGCTTCCATTCCAAACAGAACAATTTTTTACAACTTCTTTTTGCCTGTGTATTAGTGTTCTGCAGCTGGCTATTTTGATCAGATTTTGTGATTGGCAGATGCTGCTAAATATCCAATGGGAAGAATTATTGATTACTGGAGCATTTTTGATGATGTAATGGGCAGGAAAAGGGGGGGGGGGGAGAGAACAAAAATTCCATAAGATTGGGGCTTTATTGGGTGGATGTGTGAAGTTGGTTGTGAATTCAGTCTACTTACATGAGGTACAAAAGTTAATGTTCTTAAGGGCTGAGAGTCTGCGGTCATTTCTGCAGGTACCCTGAAAAGTGCCAAACCCTCTGTGGTGTATAGGTATGGAGCAAGGCACCCCACCAAGCCGTAACATATCTGCCTTCCAAATACCATTTTGTTTAAGACCAATTCAGCTAACGAAAAACATCATTGGACCTGAGGATGATGTCTTTCAGTCATTTAAATAAATTATCTTGTGTGACTTCTCATTTCTCACATATAGTTTACACCTGGTATACTCTTTACCTTGCTCACTAGGGGGAAAATATTATAAAATGCCCATAAATGACAGATATTTACTGATCAAGCTTCCTACTGCCTCACTTAAACACCTGTATCATTCTTGAAGATTCCATATTGGTTTATCTAGTCATAATATGGCTTGTGGTGTCAGACTGCCTTCAGATGAATACTTTTTGTTCAAAACAAATATCCAAATGCAGCAATGTTCATTCATTTTTTAATTTCCAATGTGATGATCATATGAAATCCAGCGTTATGCAGGTGACACATTCAATGAACAGCCTAATGACCAAATTCTGGAGCAAACGTTTTCCCACCAGGAAATATTGAGCACAAATGTTTATTTTCTGCTTGGTAGGAAAGCAATGATTCAAGTATTTCAAGAAAAGAATGAATAGTAACAGCCTTAATGAAGAAGATTTCAAGTTTGATGCAATGGAAAAACAATGGAAGTTATTTTTTGGGGAAATTTAGTATCAATAGCCATTCAAATTAATCTGAAAATTGTATCAAAGTTCTTAGTTTTGTATCCAAGTTGTCTTTATAAATCTCCCTAGAGCCACACAATGGGTCAAGACTAAACAGTAGTTTTTTTTGTTGCTGTTGTTTTTTTTTCTCCAAAACTGCAATGTTTCTTTTCATTAAAAAAGCCAACAAAAAATGGAAGAAAACCAAGCATGACCCAAAAATGATTTGAGTATTAGAACTGGTAGTCCTCCTCAGTCATATCGATAGCCCATGCAAACTTGTCCCTTTGTGTTTTGTTGTAAATCTTCTCAACTGGAACATCAAACTTTTTACACCTGTTATGCCATAAAAATTGAGGATCAGAGTAAATACACCCAGGTTAATTAATTACATGTGACATTTGAGAACAAAAGGAAAACACCAATTTCAGAAAGCTTGTATAAATCTTTATAAAATAATAAATAAAAATTTTCATAAAATCGTATGCATGAAAGCACATAGACTGCATGGCCAAAAGCATGTGGGCACCTGAAATTAAACATCTCATCCAAAATTATGGGCATTGATATAGAGTTGGTCCACCCTTTGCTGCTATAACAACCTCCACTCTTCTGGGAAGGCCTTATACTAGATGTTGGAGCATTGCTGTAGGAACTTGCTAACACTGAGCCAGGACAGTATTAGTAAGGTTGGGCGCTGATTGGGCGATTAGGCCTGGCTTGCAGTTGGCTTTCCAAATGATCCCAAAAGTGTTGGATGGGGTTGAGGTCAGGACTCTGTCCAGGCCAAGTTCTTCCACACTCGGACCTCACTGTATGCCCAGGGGCATCGTCATGCTAAAACAGAAAGGGTTTTCCCCAAACTACTGCTACAAAGTTGGAAGCACAGAATTGTCTAAAATTTCATTGCATTAAGATTTGCCTTTACTGGAACTAAGGGGCCAAGCCCAAACCGTGAAACAGCCCCAACGGTGTCCAGATACTTTTGGTCATAAAGTGTACCTTAAACATATATTTACAACCACAGCAACATGAAGTTTCAAGGCGCAAAAAAAAAAAATTTCAGAGTCTTGAAATACTAAGGAACATACCAAGCGACAGAGATCCTGGGGTCCAGGTAGTTGAGTTTGGACGTGCCAAGAGCAATGACCTTGTTCTCCTCTTTATCGGTCATCTGAAGCAGCAGTTTCTTCAACTGCTCTTTCAGCCTTTTCACAGCTTTCTCTTTATTCTCCACCATCCTGAAGGACAAAATCTCTGGGTGGTCACATCACAGGCAGCACATGAATCTCAATGCACGTTCAAAGTGACATCCTGGGTGTTTAAAATTTAGAGGACCAGATTTAGAAACGGATTTAAATATTTTGACATGTTCTATTTCTTTATTGCAGATTTACAGGATTTACAACCAAGTCATAATGTGAGCAGTTTTTATTACTTAAAAACATGTGTAATAGGGTGTTGCAAATCGTATTTCATCTTGGGGTGCTGCAAAAATGTAAATGATCTGCAGGGGTGCCTTGGGCCTGAAAGGTTTGGGAACCATTGGTCTACATGCATGTCATCAGCTAACCAAAGTTAAGCTTCTGACAAAGACATGTATGTGGCATTTGGTCCGCCGGAGTGGCAGATTGGTCTCAGTTGCGCCGGCTGGTGGAGAGAGCACACGCACCTGGGTTGTGTTAACTAATCATCCCAGGTGCTTAAAGATATGTTGCTCTCCACAGTTTGGGGACGAGACCTCAAGCTCACACCAAGAATGAGTTTCTTTATTTGAGTTGCATTTAATTTCAGTTTTGTTTTGTTTTAACAAGATGGGGAAAAAGTGAACCCCTGCTGAAAAGTGGGAGGAGCTGGTCGGTTTTGCTTTCATTTGTCTTTGATATTTTAGTCTGTTGTTTTAGTTAATTGTTTTTGCCTGGAACCCGTGAGGGGGATGGGTGAAGATGGCGTTTATTATATTTGTTTGTATGGGTGCGCTTTCTCTCTCCATGCGGCAATCAACGGAGTTCCCCAGCACTGCCGAATCTCCCTTTCACGCATGTCACGCTGGCGTGTGACAATGTAGTTTTCACATTAACATTTTCCCCCCCAGATATAGACAGAAAAGAGAGTGCTCACTTTCTTGATTTGTCGGTACTACAGTCACTGTCCTGAGTCTGCACTTGTTTCAGCTCTTCCTTAGCTTCATCCAATTGTTTACGCTTCTGGGCAATCTGAAAATTAAGTACAAACAAAATGGTGGAGGTATGGACTGCTCTGCAAAGAAGCACAGAGGTATGAACTACACAGAAGCAAGCAAGAGGTATTAGGTGAAGTTAGGATACACAATTGCCCTGTCCATTCTTGTAAATAATAAAACTAAGTAAAATTCTTGATGAAAATCAGTTCAACAGCAAATTCTAGACCTTCAAATAGGAACCTGCTGTACACTATATGTAGGGCCACCAGTCTGTCTCCACTGTGTGACCTGTAGGGATTTAAACTTGTATTTCAATGGTTATCCTCCAGGAGGATAGCCTGACCTGCTTTGGAATAAAACTAGTTCAATTTGTGCGAACTAAGGCAGCCAATATTGGTTGTTGCAACTTCCCTCATTTTGATATCAATACTTTTCATGCCAGGCCTAGATTTTGAAAGTTAATTGAATTGAATTGATTTTATTTTGAACATGTAACAAATAATAAGAAAACAAGCACACACAAAAAAAAGAATGACCAATAAAATGAACAGTAAACAGTAAATAATTCTCCATAAACAAAATAAATATTACATGTCCGAAAACGAGCAGGAGTTTATCAAATATAACTTAAATAATTACCTTAATGTTTATCAAATTTACACATACATAATCATTGTGCAGGTGCCCATCCAGCACGTCCCAACAATCACATAGAAAAAAAAAAACAACATCAACAACGAGTCTCAGTCCTGAGAGAAACAAGCCCCCTTTCCTCATTCCACCTCCCTGTACCTCTCGAACTAGTTTATATTTATACTTTGCTTGAGTTCAACATCTAGATCATTCCACAAATTCACCCCACAAATTGAAATACAATCTTCAGAGTAGTACGAACACAATGATTTTTTAGATTTAACTTTCCTCTTGACTTGGTCTTAGACAGTGCTTCATATGCGTGAATAATGTGGCATTTTTGTACATTGAAAATGTGTTTGTGTTGATACAGAACTCAAATAGGAACCTACTGTATACAATAAAAACAAACTTCAAATAGGACCCAGCCACTCCGCACACAATGGTGGTGGCACTGCAACAGTTATATGCTAACTGGCCAGCATCTCTTGAAAAAAGATGCCAAGAGTATGAACTAAAAAAGTTGGGAAAGAAACTGAAAGTACACCACGACACTTCCTTCTGCTGCAGACATTAACTCCAGGTGTATGGACATTTACAGTTACAGCCTCATTACCTTCTCCTGTAGAAGTTGCATGGACTTCTCAAAGGTCTTTGGTGCTGCCCTCTGGTGGTTGCAGAGTATGGCCACAGCTCTATTTGCACGGTTGTATGACAGTATCTTCTCATCCACGGACATATCAACTGAGGATTCAAAAAGTTTGCATATCTCAGCATTTCCCATACTCCTGTCGGGATGCCATGACAGACTACGAAACAGTCATGCATAGGTCCTCTGCACGGGAACAAACTTTGAAGTATTTTTTATGGTTATTCTGGAATGTAAATGAACTTTTTTAGACATCCGTTTTCTGAAAGCAGTATGAAAGCCAAACAAAGTTTCAACTATCACAAATGATGCAATGTAGACTATGGTTGATTCATCTATTATTCCAGTGAATTGATTGGAATTCCGGCAATACAACTGCATCGATCTACAAACAGCATTTTTGAACTCGTGTGATCAAAATCACTTTAAAATAAAAATAAAAATTTTGTACATGATATTAGCACTGAAAAAACATTTAATGTGGATTTTGCATTAATGCTGAACATAAATCTTACTCTTAAGACTAGAGTCCCAAAGCTCAAACATGGCAAATAAATAAGCATGAGTAAATCTTAGTCTATTACCCAGCTGCCATGGGCCACAAGTTCATGTTGATCAGTTTGTATTCTTAAAAAAATGTAATTAAATAAATAAATTAGGTCTAGAGTAGAGATAGTTTAGGCCTACCTCAGGCCCAGAGTGACTATTACTGCAATATTTCTGTTTTTTATTGACAAGTTCTGTCCACATTGTAAAACACCTTTTCAAATGATATGCTGTCATACTCAGTCAAACATTGTCTTAAGCATGCTGTTTTTTTTGGAATGCTGCACTATCTAGGCATTTATTTCGTTCAGATATTTTGACCAGATAAGTTACTGAATCAAATCAAATGGTTATGTGAGCCATAACTGAATAGGCAAAAATGCATCATGATTTGCTTTAATGATTCACACTGGCAATGTAAATGCTGTGCTGAATGTTGTACATGCAATTGCATGTAACCTCCACATGGAACTGAAAGGTCCATACTGAGGAATGTGTGGTCTATTTCCCCATTTTCTTTAATTTTGTCAATGCATGCACCCGCAAGTATCTGTTTTGATACTTGCCAAGCCAGGAGAGATAAGGCTTTTTTATTTTAGATGTGTGTTCAAGACAACTTTCTGTACAGAAAATAGGTGAACTGGATTATACTGTACAATGTGTACTGTGGGATTGGCCTCAATGGAATTCCATATGTGCATGTTGTTTCTCACCATACAATGAGGTGAGCCAAGAACAGGACTGCTGATTCCCCACACTTCTTTCCAACACAGATTGCATGCAGCAAGTGGCTAACCGAGCTGTGCATACCATGCGTCAACTTGTTCAGCTGTTCTTGCAGAGTGGTGGAGGCATTGAATGTTCTGAACACTTTAGCCGATAGCCCAGTCATTGACTCATTCAGCGTCTTGTTCAAGTAAACAGTCTATTGGAAAAAGAGCAACATATGACTAAAGGTGGTAAAACTTGTTGTATCTACATAGTCAAAAAAGCATGAAACAAAGAGTTATACAACACATTTTAGTAAAAAAAAAAAATTCACCTAATTTTGTCCAATTAGAGCGTCTAAACCACTGAAAAGTCTGTATAGTCCGTTTGGTCGAAATACGAGTCTTTTGGAGCTGGACTTATGTAAGATTAGTCTTCACTGCGCTTGTCTCACGCAATTGAGGTCTATGCATGTGAACGTTTCAGAGATCCCAGCTGCAGTCAGGAAACTCCATTTCCCTTAAGAGACCATGAGCAAAATGAGCTGACATGCAATTGAAAATTTAAAAAGTACTTACATTTATTCTGTCAAACAGATCATCTTCTGGGCTTTTATTTTCCATGAACAGCTTTAAATTTTTGAAAACCTGCATCAGAGAACCTTACTGAATATGCATTTAAGTTGCATGCCCTTTAGTACACCAGATAATAGGAGAACCCTCCAAAGCAAAGACATGCAAACAAAATATTTCAGCGCCAAAATTAAATCCATCAATTATACCATATGGAATTAAGATCACTTTCCTGATCTGAGCATTTTCAGTCAGTACAAACTAGTGACTATTTAACCACCAGTTACAAGTTACTGAATGTGCTGTCAATCTTTGCATTTTAATCCCTTCTGTGGATCTCTCAAAACAAAATCTACAAAGAAAGATGATAATCCTGTAACTTAGTGAAAGCAGTGAGATGTCAAAAAGGGCTCCTCACGCGTTTCTCCACAGGCACTTTGTTGTAGTACCGAATTGAGTCCTTTCCCAGGAAATCAAACTCCACTACCCACGTCTGGCCATCCAACTCCTCATGTAGGGTGATATGCTCCACACGCAGAGAGCAGCAACCCACAGTGTCTGCACTCTCTCCCTCCTCCTTCTCATTACCTGCACGAAGGGCCAGCTGGTTGGAAAACAATGCCACTGTCAGTCACAAAAACCCTCTCAAAAATGAAGTAACACAAAGTGACAAGTTCAATCCCATTACCAAACACTTCAGTGTTCTAGATTTTCTCTGAGGTTCCTTTTATTTAACCAGGCCACATAAAACCCAGGACTAGCACAAGTGCATGCATCCAGAAGAGACTGTACCTTGTCTATGAAGTACACAGCAACCCCTCTCTGCCTCTTCTTCATCTCCCGAGACTTCCAGTCACTCTGATACTGTCTTCTGATCATGGCCACCTTAAGCTTTAGTTTGCGAGCAATTTCATACTTCTGCCAGTCCTTTTCACCCTGTGACACAAAAAACACACTGTAAATGCATAAAACCATTAATTTGAAGAAGTTATCAGTAATTGTAAAATACGTATGAACCTACTGCACTTAGCTGCTATTGGCCCAGGAGGTGGAATATTGGGTGGGGATTTAATATTGGGTGGTGATTAAAAAACATTTCAGACAACTAAAAATATTTGACTATTTGAATATTTGAGAAGACAAATACACTCAATTATCTTACACGAATACAGAAAACGAAAAAAAAAACATTTTTAATTGGTTACTACTATTGCAGTTGGCAAGGTGCCACAAACTGTTTACAGTGCATGTTCATGAAAGCACAATGTGCAGCCACTTACAATTGGTACTTATGTATAGGTACTTTAGGTACGCAATTCCCACCTTAAGTTTGGAGCTGGGGTTAAGCATAATATACTTGATGCTCCCCTGTATATTCTCCACCCAGGAGGCCAGCCAAGTTACGGTGTTGTCATGCTGGACCTTCTTCCAGCGGTGGCCCTTAGGAGGTACTGGGATATTTGATTCTCTACACACAATCAAAAAACCCTCTTACTTGGTTTAGAACAAATGCATTACTTGAACTGTAAACATAAACATATCTACACGGCATAATACATGTGAAAGCCTCCATTCAAACTAACCACAGTGAGCCCCATACTTGCTGCAGTTTATGGTAATGTCCTCTGGCATGACCCTCCTCTTCAGTTTTCCCATCTTGGGGTGCTCCCCACGGCCACGGAATAGGCCAGGTGGCTCCACCCGGAAGTTGCCAATCTTTTCACGGTGCCCATCAAGAAGGCAGTAGCCATACTCCTCTGTTTGCTTGTTGGCTTCCTCCTTAAGAGCCTGTCAATTCACAATTTACACAAGTTTATTAAATTTAAATTTAAAATTTTTTTTATCACACACCTTCAGTGCTCACTCAATCTAGATTTGTTCTTTGATGACTTAAGGACACACACAGCATTTGAATATTTGCCAGCAATAGAGTCAACAAGTATTAATTAACAATATTAAAATTTCAAGGACATTTTGATCACTTTTTATGACTTCCCAGGATGAAAATAATTTCAAGGATGGAAAGAACACTCCAATTCAATTTTATTTTCCACCTTTGACAACCCATGACCAACTGCTGAAAACAACTTTTTGGTTTCTCTGGACAATAATTTATGCAGTTTTTTTTTTTTTCCTAATAAAATGAAGAACTTGTTGCTTGGCTGCCAATTCCCACCAAAATGTCCTGCCAAGTTAGCCATTTGGCATCAACAGGGCAACATGACAAAATGGCTCACCTTTTTCTCCTCTTTGCTTAACGCCTTCTTCTCCTCTGCTTTGTCCACAAAGTACTTGTGGATCTCCCGAAAATCACACTTGGAGAGATCTTTGATCATATCACATTCATCACGTGTCATTTCCTGCATGGACGAAAAATAAGTCACTCACACACAATGACCCTGTACCATCATTCCATGCCCTTCACTGAAATTGTTATCTACTGGACAGTGCAGGCGAGGCTGTGAGTGCTGGATATTAAGCCCCACCCCCATTCCATTTAAGCAGTGAGATACCATTTTCCAGTCAGTGAAGAAATTCTTCTGAAAGGTTTCCTTGGTGGTGTATTCATGGTCCAACATCTTGGCATAGAAGGTGGCCACTTCCTCTGCAGCTACACTCAGTCTGACAGGCTTCCCTACAAAACAGCAGCATCCCTTTCACGTGACACCAAAAGGGCTTGAAATGAACACCTGCCCAGCTGTAAAGTGGGGATAACTCAACCAACCTCATTGTTAGTTGCTTTTTAGTTTTTTTTCTTACATTCAAACAGCATTCAGATTTTAGTTTCTAGCATTCAAATCCTGTTGGGTGCTTTCATTCTGCAGACTCCATTTTCCATTTTCATTTGTTGAAAACAATAAATAAAAATAAATTTTTTAAAATCAAGATTGCGTTCAGGAATGCCCATTCAATCTGCAGATTTTGTGTGGACGTGTGAATGATCAGAACTTATTTACCAGTTTTTTTTTATTTGCTTGATTCATCTAGCCAACTATGTGAGTACTGTAGCTGCACAAACACTTCTGGGTATACTCCTGAAATTGTGCCGTGCAACACCGCAATTTAAAAGAATGCCAAAAAGGAAACAGTTGTGTGCAAAATTGTCCAATTCAACATGAAACTGGCATAATGGGTAGCCTTCTCTGAGTGGCTTGTGATTGACTTAACATCAAGCGCTGCAATCATGCATTACAATTTAAGCACGAAATGGGGATTTAACTGACAACATTTCAAAATTCTGTGCTCACCGTTGTAATAGAAAGATACATTCGGTGGTAATGATTCGTATTCTGGTGGGAACAGAGGTCCCTTGTGCTCAAGAGTCTTCCACTTTTGCCCATCGAGAGACTGTCCCTCCTCCCACCTGAAGACAAAATGATTTGGACAAACAACATGTGTTCTCCACACAAACAGTCTGTGTTTTAGAACCTAAAATAAAAAAAACACAATTCGTGCATAGTAACCATCTCGATAATTAAAAACCAAACTTAATCTATTAATGTAATTATTTACTGAAAACAAGTACCTAGTTAGCAATGTTTTTAAATCACATATCTAGGCTGCACCTGAAAGATGACATTAGCACATTGTTGCCCATCTAAAAGAAGCTCGGAGTGGTTGCCATTATTAGCAATAAATATGAAATCGTCACGCATAAACGACACTGCCGTTAAATTAACTAACTAGCCATATTGTTTAGCTATATACTTATATTTGTTTACAAATGTTAATCTGACCACCGAAATACTTATTGACCTCTTTTGTTTCCGTGCTGCATTATTCGCCGAAGTCTTTGAAGATACGTTCCTCAAACAAACGATGGAAACTGTTCTTCTCAGTTTCAGGGAATACGTTATTAGATGTACACCCCAAGTGCCATACACAATTTTAGGACAAAAACACGAAAAAAGCATGCCATGCCACGAGTAATTCAGCTAGCAACAACTTCTGTGTATCGTTTAATTTCTTCCCACGCGAAACAACGGCTATCACAGACAGAAAAGAGCGTGTCGCGAGCCCAGTTTAATTCCCAGAATTCCCAATTCCCAGAATGCAGAAAACCCGATCCCTGTTAAGTTTGTAACGTCATATTACAGAATATATGGCATAACAGAGCGTTAAACCGGATGGACGAACAATAAACGCAAAACCTCGTGGGGGGCTCCGTACAAATTAGACATTGCGCATAAAGTCAAAGCCTAGCTGCAAATCGGTATCAGAATATTTCTGTCATCTTATACCAGAATATCCAAGTCCATGTCTGATTACAAGTGGAAATATAACATAAAAAACATTTAATCAAGTGTGCATTGCGCAAGTAGGCTATGCATTAAGCAAATTTCTACATACAACTGGATATATCTGTATCGGAATGGATTTCACGCAAGTTTTCTTCATTAAAATTGAATTACAGCATTAGTCTCATTATTTAATAGCCACACCTCGTGTGTGTGTGTGTGTGTATACATAAAATTCATGAACAAAACAAAACTTTTATTTTTACCAGCGATTGAGTTATTCATCACATTGAAACTGAAAAATGAACTCTGATTTATCCACTGAGGGACAAAAGTGTTCTAAACTAATATGCAAATTTGGGCATTTTAAAGTATTCATGAGCTAATTTGCATATGTCCCTAAAAACATAAACAAGTTATAATACAAAAAAGGTTAGCATGTGTGTCCACAATCAAAATATAAAATGTCATTTGGATTGAAGGAAAGGAATTATTTCCCCTATTCACCTGTGATACCTCCCCTTAAAAGGACATGTGGTCAGAGCTAGTTATTACAGGCCCCTACATATGGCCTACATATTTTACAGTTGACAATGTGCTGGGTTGTAGGATTGGGAAAGACATCAGAACCATGAAAAGGTCTCGGCCTGGACAGTGCTCAAAATGTTAATAGACACTGAAACAAACATCATAACTAGCAAGGCTGATATCTTACATAGGCCTACACAACACATCAGACCAAAAAGCACAAAGCATAACTGGGCATTGTGGCTTGTAGTAGGCTAGGCTATGTATACACCAACAATGTGTATTTACAGACTTCCCAACTCATCACTAAGCTAGCTAGGTAGCAAGTATTGCAACAGCCATAACCTGAATACAGTTTAACCATTCTAGCTAGCTAGAAATCACCATAGTGATTACTGCCTTTATGCTTTTGCTCTCCTCAAAATCTCAAAGTCACAGGGGGGCAATGCGCAATGAATATCCCCAATCTATGACACCAGTGTTCTCGCTAGCCCATGGAATGCTGCGTCTCTCGAATAGGGGATATTTCTTAATCTGTATTTCACACTAAAGGTCCAAAAGTGGTCAAATTTAAATACTGTTTTTTAACCTTAATCTCCTGGTCCATTTCCTCTTTTCTCTTCCGAGATTCACTTTTTGATTCTACCCTAATGTTATCATCTTAACAGAGAGCTACAGATTAACAAAGCAAAATGAGCTACTATGAGCCTACTGAACTATAATTTAGTCACCAGTGCTCGAGCACTGGTTAACTTAATTTGTCTGTCTTCTAAGACACCACACTTACATAATGCAAGGTGCAGAGGAATGCAAAATAGAGCACTCACCATTTCCACAGCCTGGCCTCATCTTTCTTAGCTACAGCAGACTTCTGGACCATACTCTGCTTCCCAATTTTCCCCTTTTTTTTCTTGGGTTCATCTGCATCTGCAGTGTCCTTTTTTCGCTTATTTTTATGGCTAGATTTCCCCTCTTCTTGACCTTTTCTCAAGGTCTTTTCATCCTCTGTTCCCATCTTCACACTTCGTCCTTTGTCATTTTTCCTCTTCTTCATAGGATTGGCTATATCCACTTTCTCTTTGTGAGATTCGCCTTTGATGTTCTGCCAGTTGCTCTGTGCTTTCTTCAAAGTTTTAATCTCAGCTTGTGTGTCCTCTCTTAGTTCACCATAGTCTTGAACAGAGCATTCATCCATTTCTTCCTTAACTGCATCAACGGCATCTTTGCCTTTTGTCTACAGTTTGTAAAAGAGTGCAATGAAAATACATACAATAAGGTGTAGTACAGCAGGCCTTTCAAACTATCCTTAGCTTCGAAATGCAAATGGTTACCTGACATTTTGCATCAAAATGTGTGTGCATCAAATATACACTACATTTACAAATTATGTGGACACCCCTTCTAATTAGTGGGTTTGGGAATCTCAGCCACACCCATTGCTAGCATACAGCCATGCATCCTCCACTGACAAACATTGGCAGTAGAATGGGTCATACTGAAGAGCTCAGTGACTTTCAACATGGCACTGTCATAGGATGCCACCTTCCCAACTGTCCTTTTCAAGTCAGTTCGTCAAATTTCAGCTAGAGCTGCCACATTGAACTCTAGGTGTTATTGGTTATTTTGGAGTGGAAATGTATAGGAGCAACAACAGTTCAGCCACAAAGTGGTGGGCCACACAAACTCACAGAACAGGACCTTTGAGTGCTGAAATGTGTAGCATGTAAAAATGATCTGTCCTCAGTTGCAACACTCACTACAGAGTTCCAAACTACCTCAGGAAACAATGTCAGTACAAGAACTGTATGTCAAGAGCTTCATGAATGTGGTTTCCATGCCCGGTAGCCATACACAAGCCTAAGCCAGTTTGGGGAAGGCCCTTTACCATTTCAGCATGATATTGTCCCCGTGCACAAAGCAAGGTCCATAAAGAAATGGTTTGCTGAGTTTGGTGGGGAAGAACTTGACTGGCCTGCACAGAGCCCTGACTTCTACCCCATCAAACAGCCAAACAGCTTTGGGATGAATTGGAATGTTGAATGCAAACCAGGCCTTACACCCAACATCGGTGCCCAACCTCACTAATGCTCTAGGGGCTGAATGGAAGGGAATCCCCGTAGCCATGTTCCAAAATCTACTGGAAAGCCTTCCCAGAAGATCGGAGGCTGTTAAAGCAGCAAAGGAGGGCCCAACTCCATATTAATGCCCATGAGGTGTTTACAAGTACACATGGGTGAGATGTTCAGGAGGCCACATACTTTTGGAAATGCAGTGTATTTAATATTTAAGTATAAATACAATGATGTATGAAAACAATCACTCAGAGAAAAGCTTAACCAATTAATTTCAAATAATTTTTTTCAATGATTTCTAATGTGAAATGTGGCTCATTAACAGTGCAGTGCAGCATAAAATATGAAATGTAAGTTCACCTCTTTTTTCTTTGATTTACTTTTATGGGACTTGTCTTTTTCAGGCTGTGATTCACTCTTGGATCTGTTGAAAGAAAAAAGTACTACAGGAGAAAGACAGAATATTCCTTTTAGCAGCTCTATCTAGCATAGCGGCTGAAACTGAATTAGAGCACGTCTTCACCACAAATAGTTCAAAAGGAGCAATTTCATTGAGAACACAGCGATAGCAGGTGCTAGTCAATCGTGTACTGAGACAGCTGTGGCATCTACAGTGAACCACTATGGATTTATATAAAATAGAGAAATTACTTTTTACAAATCGCAAAGTGATATTCATCCCTTCTGAATTCATTATTTAAAAAATAACTTTCTTTTTTCATGGAAGGGCTGTTAATTCTACCAACATGCTGATTATTAATTTCACTGGCAGAATAATTAAGTCATAATTATAGAGTTGTTTAACTTGAAATCTGAGGGGGTTTGATAAATCTAGTTAATGCACTGCTTGTTATCCTTTTACTCTATCCTTACTATACTATCCTTACCTGCTCTTTGTTAGCAAAGTGTCCTTTGTTTTCTCCATGGGCTTCCCACTATTCTTCCCCATCTCGCAAGTCCACTCTTTGCTACATTTGAATTTATGCTACATGAAAGCAGTGAAATGAGAGAAACGATTACCGTTTAGCAGAATAATCTGTTTAGAATGAGAGACCTGTGTCAATCTCCTAAACACAAACAATTGAAAATATAGCCGCAAGCGGCGATTCCGGGGTTCAAGCCAACACGGACTGTTAGAAGGTGAAAGCTGCGAAGTGCAATAAGAACTAGTCAGAATCAGAGTAATTGTAATAGTCAAGTCCATTTATACATACAAGGAATTTGACTTGACACAATATGTTTATTCTCAATGAATGAATGAAAAGGTTTAATTGCACAACAAACTAACAGTAGCATATCATCATCATGTCATACAAGAACTATAAGAAATAGTCATCATAAAATATAAGAACTAAATAAATAAATGACGGTTTGACTGTGTCTGCATGAAAACTATTTAATGATAGGTATTGGGTTTGGGAAAAGGGACCCTTCAACACACTTATAATTAATGGCTATATTTCTGTTTGTAATTGTTATTTATTTTACTGGGTGCCACACAATACCAGGATATACCCATATATACTCATTTGAGCTAAATCCAGTTCCAATATACATTCTTGAATGGTCATTTTTAGATGTGTGCACCTTTATGACCAGCAATGTCACTAACTCACTCAGTCAGTAACTCAGTCAGTTAATTAATGGTTCTTGAGGCAAATTTGTAGGGTGAGGGTAGATGGATGTCTGTAGCAGGTTTTGTGTAAATCAGACTCACGGCATAGGAGTTATGACCTTCAAACTTTTCCCATAGACTGGTGGTGCCTCCCTATCGGGCGATTTCAAAATAGTTGTACACACGTGGTTCAACAGTGTTATGAAACATATCCTGTGATTTTTGTAATGATTGGACAAACAATTTTTGATTTATAGTCTGATTTGTGTTATGCCACGCCCATTTTTTGCATTTGTAGTGCCACCTATCGGTCAATTTGAATTAAACTTTCAGGGTATATTTCAGGTACTTATGTGGACATATCCTGTAAGCTTTGTGATTGGCCCAATAATTGTAGACTTTGGTCCATTTATGTGCTGAGCCACGCCCTTTTGAAGTTAATTGGTCAATATCTTCAAAACACAATAAGATATCAACAAGCTTTTGAAAAGCTTGGTCCAGTAATGATCCACAATACATTTGGTAGCTATCGGACCTACGGTTTAGGAGGATGTAAAAAATGTGTTTTTCAAAAAATTCTAAATGGCAGAAAATCTAGTCACACAGACGTTAGTAGTTCTTAGGCAAATTTGTAGAGTGAGGATAGATGGATGTCTGTAGCAAGTTTCGTGTAAATCAGACTCACAGCGTAGGAGTTATGACTTTTCAAAGTTGTAAATTTTGACCTTTAATTATAGCGCCCCTTCAGGCCGATTGGGGTTTTATTTCTTGGGCAGCACTTGCACACAACTTCCAATCAATGGGCAGAATTTCATGTCTCCACCATTTACCATCTCACAGGAATTTGCACAAACATTTCTGAAGATGATCAATAATAAACCAGCACAAAAGCAAAAACAATAGGGTTTCAGCACTTCGGGCTTGAACCCCTAATAAAAATTGCAATCAAACTGTGGAGCATATCTGGTAAATAAGTCAAACTACCTTTTTTTTGTCCTTCTTCATTTTTGATACCTCTGTATGGATTGTTTTCTTGGTAGGTGCTGACCTATTGGAAAAGAATGATGCAAGTCACCTTGTGCCTAACCAATGATATGGCAGTAGGGCAACCAGGGTTAGGATTTTACCAGAATTATAAAAATGACTCAAGAGCAGAATGAAGAATGAACAGTCAAGATGTGTAGAACTGCTTATCGGCAACAGGACAGTGTGAAAAAGATTTTAAGATTACAAAGGAATGATAAGAGAAAATGCAAAGGATGTGACAAGACATGCCAAACCAAAGAAGATCACCGTCAGAGTACCTTTCTGAAGTCATATTTTGACGCACAGCACTGTCAATTGACCTCTTCCCTTCCAATTCCTCACTCACAGCAAATATGTTGTTGTTTATGTCTGTATAGCTATGTGGAATTTAAAAAATGTAATTAGGGGCAGAGAGTTTCAATTCCATTAATTTAGGATAGTTTACAATTTCCACCACTGTTTGTGCATGCAACCCACCGCAAACACGAATGATGAAAATCAGGAAAATCTCATTTGTTTTGGAAGAACAAACTTAAGGAATCTTAGGAATTCCAACAAAAAAAGCACAATTGTTTTGGCAAAGTCTTGTGCTCAAAAAAGCATGGAGATGAGGCAATTGGTTAAATTTATAAATATTACTTTCCTTGAAATGTGACAACCAAACAAACCATTTAGATAAAACCGAAAAGGCAATACAATCACTAAATTTTAAAAAATTAAAAAATGTAAAAAAACGATTCAATAGCTATGTTTGACAGAAAGCCCTATGAAGATAAATGTACTCAAATGATTTGTTATTTTGTAATCATAAAGTCACAGAGCCTAATAAAATCAGCACATGTGTATTGAAAACTGCAGAACAGATCTACTGATTTTGTTAGAGTATGGTTATTTTACATTTTTTAACAAATGTGCAAAAGGACAACTTACTTCCTACAAGCCGATGGGTGTGCATCCTGTAAAAACAAACATGTACTTTACAAAATAATATGCTCACGGACAGACAATCCTACTTAAAACTGTACATGGAATTCAGAAATTATATTTGTTTGTTCCAAAAACTCTAATCACAGATTCCCATGGTGAACACTGAGCACTACACGATCAAATAGAAAACTAGACACTCGAAACAATGAAGACATAAATTAAGCCCTCTTAAGAAACTCAACATTTTAAAGTAGCTATACTAATTTGATATATAATTGTGACCATTCAATCACGTTTTTGGGTCTTATTTCCTAACTGAAGATGAAATTTGTTTATTTGCATTGTAACAGTAAATGATATACAACAGGTTTCTTACCATACTGCTGTCAAAGACCTCTGTACCAACATCCCCTTCACTGTTCCCTGATTCGGCCGTTACATGACAGGCGAGTTTCTCAGAACTTAAAAACAGAAAAAAGAGCAAAACCCAAATGCTGTGACCACAGAAGTTAAATATTAATGCAAATTACTATTTATGTTAAGCTGTGCACATCAGGTATCATTTCTAGAAACTACTTCCACAAGAGGGAACAAAACCAGAGGGCAATGAAATACCACAGAATAATTCTGAGATTTTTAAGATTACAATAGACATCCATAGTCTGAAATTATTAACCGTTTTAAAACTTGTCTGCACAGAAAGTTTAAAACCAGTTCTATATGACTTTATATACAGGATAGCAATGAAAGAAAATGAATTAAGTAATGAAAGTAACAACTTATGTTATACTCAGAGAAAGCTCTGCATGGACTTCATAGTACCCTTGTAACGCACATACAATTTGCGAATAGGCACCACATTCTTTTCCTCCTTCAAAATGTGGAAAATGATAAAATCTTCTCCAACTTTTAATTATCTTCTACAATCTCAGTGCTTTGAAAGCAAAACATGTTTTTTGGTCCAAGATGTTCAAAAAAATTATGCAGAGCAAACACTTTCACCAACAGTGCACGCAGTCTTTTCTCAGACGACTTATTAAACCTCACCTTGTTATTTTGGACTCCTGTAGAGGTTTGCAGTGCGAATCTGAGTGGGTACCTCTAACCTGTTAAATCAGATGAAAAGCAAGCATATTTGCATGTGCTGATCAATTTGTGCAGGACAAGAAAAAACTACGAAACTCATCGGTGTTGATACCACAACGGCCAGTCCACTGTGCTTCCCACCCTTCTCCCTGCGATTGCTCTTGTGTTTTTTCTCTGTAGCATCCTTTATCCTCGTCCTGTGTCGAGAAATGTATCAAACCATCAGCCATCCTCTTGCTGGCACTCCTGTGTGTTTACCTCTTGGACTGGACAGCAATGTTGTGTTAGAGATTGAAGTATAAACTCACAGTTTACTACCTGTAAATGGCCTCCTAAAAGGAAATGAATACATAGCTGCACACACTTGAGAGAACTTGCCAAAGAATAGTGATGGGACTAAAATCAAATCCTATTCCTACAAAATGAGTTCACAAAAGCACTGCAAGTAACGTGGTCTCAATTGTTAAACACAGAGGGGACAAACCTGTCAGAAGAGGTCCTGTGTTTTGAGTCGGAAGTTCTCTTTCTGCTTGGATTCCCACCAAGCAATTTAGAATCTCTTCCTACTGCACAACTCTTTTCTTCCATTTCTCCAGCTTGGACAAATTGCACGCACGGTCTGTAGGACCAACCACACCAAACATAAAGTGCAATATTTGAATAGTTTGATAAATACTAAACTTCATTTAAATGTACTTTGAGATCAGAAATTTCGTAAACACTGTTGATTCCGAATACGATGAAGACTAGGCTGAACATTTTTATTTTATATGCACGTGGCACAGGGTACGCCGTTTGTCGCTGATACATTAAGATTAATGAAGAAAGGGTACTATTTTCGTTTAAAATGTGTTTCAATGCCCCAGACGTCGGATGTCCGCTGAAAAACGGGTTAGCATAAGAACCATTACGCACGTGTTCAATGGACAACACGGTATAAATGAATTATTGGAAGAGGCTACAGTAGCCTAATTAAGCAGCCTAGTGATTTAAAAACGTACAAGTGCTAGCCGACGTCCGAAACACTGGGAAATAAAATTGGACAAGGCGAAACAGTACAAACGTAGGCTAGAGAACTACCAAGTTAATGTTATCGTCAAACACTCGCGTTTCAGTATCAGTAACAGTGCTTTTTACCTGCGGCACAGCTTAAATGGTCTTCCAAGTTCAACCTCCTCATTAGGAACACTGACGGAAAATGTTACTGCTTTTGAGTCTGAAACGCTCACAAACTGCGCATGATCGGTGCTCTGAAGAAGGGGTGTTTTGGGGGAAGAAGTGGCATTAATTGCGTACTTCTTTCGATAACTGACATTATACAGGTAAACAATTATACATTCACATTTCCTTCGGTAAGATTAAAATGTGTTCTTAAGTATTTTGCAAAAGTTTGTTACACGAAAAATAGGCTTAGCCTATGGCAGCCTATATCACTCAAGACCTTCTAAAGTTCTGCCACTTTGTGTAGGCCTACAATTCGTGTTTTTTTTCTTTTACGTGTTCTAAACGTATTCATTTTCGTAAACTATTTTTACGAAATACATACTATTTGATTTGAAGGTCAATGTTAAGCGCATATTCTTTCGAGCACCGCTCAGAAAGCAGACTGTTCTGGAACATACTGTAGCTGCGGTGGAAATGATTTCCCATAAGATAATTAAATCTAGGGAGACATACATACACAGCCTACATGTAATCACACATTCTAGCTCAAAGAAACACAGTGGCGTGGATTAAATCATAGTTTTAAATGGAGTACGGTAAGGGTTTTAATGGTTTATTGTATACACAATAGACCTACTAATTGTTTGTACATGTAGGCTATGTCAGTAGATGATCTATAGGCCCAGCTAGGTTTAATTTAGAAATGTGGCATTTGCAAGGTAGCTACAGTAGGCTAGTTAAAAAGTAGTTACAGTATAAATGCCACAGCGGTCAATTTGATTTTTGTCACTTTGAGAAAATTAATAAATCTGCTGTCATGAAATTCATATGGCTCCCCCTTTGTGACTTTTCCTAAGCATATATATTTGATATAATTTGAATATTGATATTGCATAAGGAAATACAAGTTATAAACACTAATGGCCATGAAAGGTCAAATTGACTGTCATTTATCTTGCCAGCACTGTCGCCTCACAGCAAGAAGGTCCTGCGTTCGAATCTGGCCTGGGCCTTTCTGTGTGGAGTTTGCATGTTCTCCCTGTGTCTGTGTGGGTTTTATAATTAAAATATCCCCTGAGGAAGTGTTTACACAGTCAAAAATGCTAATAAAACTTTACATTGAAAAAGCAATAACAGCATACAATATCTGTATACCGTAGCAGCAGCTAGCCAGGCCTGGCCACACCTGTTGTGAAGCCTTAATATATTTGGTGTTATGTTGTCATGAAACATAACCTGCCATCTTATGGCAGGAATTACTGTCCCAGCCACGATGGAATCGCATTTTTTAAATATTTGATGGTTGTGTTGACATCACCCCACATTGCCAGGCCCTGGGAAGTGATACTTAAGTTTGCTTCTCTCTGAGGAGTAAAATGCATTTTCCATCCATTTGATGGATGCCTCTTACAGACTTTGAATGACTCATTTATTTCCAGCCGAGAGGCAGCCATCCACTTTTCTCTGTCAGACACAATAGAGTAACCACTGTTGTTTCATGAGTCCATTTTATTTTAAAAAGGAAAAGACAAAATAAATCACAAAATGCATTTATCACTTTTATTTCACTAATGTGGAAGCACATTTAACATAGATGGCATCGACGATGATGACAGAGTGGGGCAGGATGTCCAGACACACGCACGCACACAGTTTTGGGCAGCACCTGAAACGCTGCCTTTTCTGTACAGTCTTAAGGCTCGGCCATGCCCAACAAACAATGTGGTGGGGGGCTCTTGGACTTCCACTGACATGACAAAGAATAAGGACGAACACAGTCCACCTTGTGGTGACACCATTAGCCAGGTCACAGAATTGGTTCCTCCAGCAGCAATCTCATTATTTTAAAAATAGTATACACAAGTCTCCTTGTTGATTAACTTGATATTTTGTGGAAAAAACAGACAATTCAAATAAAAAATGACAAAAATTTCTAAGAATAATATATGGCCTAAAAGTACATATATGTACTGTGTTCAGACCTTTAAATGTGAAGGTTCTTTATTTAGCAGGCAATATGAGTAAAATTAGATAAAATGTGCTTGGAAGGTTGACTGAAGGATCAAGAGCCTGGTGGTGTGGTTGGCACATCTACTGAATGATTAAATATTGTGCACACTTAAATGGTCAACCTACATTATTCTTTTGAACAATTTGTTTTCTCAAATAAAATTAACCTACTTAAATGATTATTTATATCACTTTAAAAGTCATTACTCCATAAGGCAGTGAATAAAAATGTTCAGTTTTTCTTTGAATCATCCCGCCATTTGTCCAAACGTGCAGGTAGATAAGAAATTGTATACATAACTTTTTGGGTTTTTGATCATTTTTGTAAAAAATGCAGAATTGCTCCCTTGTCATGCAGTATGCATTTCCTGGTAATGGATTTGACAGGTTTAGAGATACATGAGTCAGAGTTTTCATAATGAGTGGGTCATTAGTCTTATAGTGCTCCAATACAGTGGAGGAGTGGTTAAAGTGTTGTGATGCCGGAAGTTAAGGTCGATTCCTGCAGGTGTCCTTTATTCCATATGGTGTAAAATAAATGTCCTCTGAAGGGTGATGGTCTAATCCTGGAAGAATCAGATGGAGAGTCTACATTAGTAAGTGATCACCATATTGAAAAAATACAGCTGAGCAGAATCCCAAAAAGTAATAATTAATTTTCTTTTTTGTTGTTGTTGCTGATAAGCTGTTAATGATTGATGACTATCACTGGAGCAAGTTCACAAAAAAGCCCAAGTGAATTTTTATGTAAATTCATGCTAGCAACCATTTTACTCTAGAAGCAAACCCAGTCCGTTATAAAATGAACATGCATACAGCATATGAATTATCTAGCAACTTAGACAGATAGATAGACAGAAGTAGGATACGCATTTATTTGTCAAAAAAGCAAGAAACAAAAAGTAAACAGAAGAAAAATAACCCAGAACAGCAGTAGGACATGCTCCACTGTAGCAGACTTGATTTGTTCCTGTTAAAGACCATGTTGACAAGCAAAGAAGCATGGCAGAATGCAAAGCTGAAGGCGAGCGAGGCCTCCCATGTAACTTAAAATGACACAATCAGATGCATCCTTTTTAATACCTTCATGCAATATGATGCACAGCAGAGGGTTAAAAGTGTTTGGGGTCATTTCATTCAGAGCAAATGGAATCTGTCACAGATCAAGTTAAAGCCGGCCAAAGTCCTCATTAAAACAGCATCTAAGATGACTATTGTTAAAATGAGCAAATAAATCTGAGCTGAAAGAGTGTAAATTGACATAGATGGCCAGACTAGTGTCCATGAAATTCAGTCTGCCTGTGAAGACATGATATTATGTATTATATAAAATATATAATATATGTCATGTATTTTTTATTATATGCAGTACATAAAGGACTGATTCTTTAACTGTACATTTTATGTAACATTCACCTTCCATAAACACCAGTATACCAGTTGAGTGCGTTAAAAACAATACATCTTTCCTCATCAGAGAGTAACAGCAAGTCCTCTGGTTATGGCTTGTGATAATGTTTCAAGAGTCACTCTAGAATCATCCATAGTTCAGATCTGGAAACTGAGAAGTCCATGGTAGGTAACGGCAGCATCATGCTTCTGAAAACACTCAAGCTCTGTAGATGGTGGCACTGTCATCTTGAAAGACAACCCCTTCTGCTTGTGTATGTATGCACATATTCGACACAATCCTCACAGTCAATGAATGAGAGCTTCTGCTGAATGGTACAATGTACTTCAATCAATCTCCAGCAGGGTACACTATTGCACTATGCCCATTTTGTGAAATGGCGGAAATAGAATGCACACTAGATGCCTTAAAATTACATTGTATTTTTTCAAGTTGTCACAATGTATGCTTTCCAATATTTGCAAATAATTAGCTCCACGGAACAATATCTTCAATATTAGGGGGAAATGAGGGCATTACAAAACAGATGGAAATAGCCAGGCTAGCTCAGCAATTGCTAAACTGGCTATTAGCAACTGTGAGTATGACGTGAGGCAACAGCACAGCTGGTACAGATGCACATTATAGAAAAGAAGCGCTCACACATTCCCAGGCAATCATCCTATTTGAAGGCGGGTGTGAAAGCTGGAAGCAGCTCCTGGTTAGTAGCTTAGGAGTGCCCATGCCAGTGAGAGGGCTGAAAATAGAAAGTGGGAGGGTGGGGGAGGGGGGGCCTGCCAGCAAGCCGACTGCAGTTTTCATCATCCTCTTACCTGCATTACTCTTTCCCCTCTTCTGGGGTGAGCTCTGTCTCTTTATGTACCACTACTTTGGTCACAGACATGTCAGGATGCTGCTCTTTGGCTTCTTTAATGGCCTGAGCCAGCGCCTAGCTCAAAGGAACCCCACGGCGGGAGACAGAGAGGAGGTGTAACGTGCATGATCAGAAGCAAGGTGGAGATCTTGTGGTCATTCACTTAATTTACAAATGAGAACAGGTTTACAGCCGTTCCCAAAACAACAAAGAACCAAATAAAGAAATCACCACCTTTCTAGCATGCAGGTTCTTATCAAACATTTCATATTTTGATATACGTTTGATTAAAAAAAACAGAACACATACACACAGACCTTATTCAAATACAAGACACTGAGAGGGACAGAGTTCAGAGGGTCCTGGTCCTACCTGGTCACGGTCGATGTCTGCATCCCCTGTAATGACAATCCTCTTCTCAATCCTTGTCTCTGAGAAGCCACCCTTCACAGTCTGAAGACAGCACCATAAAGGAACAGTTTAAAGACACTTTAAACTTCAAGCAGCGCTGCTTATCACAAAAGCATTTTGCAAATGTCATGGTAACTATGACTACATCCAAGAAGTAATGAGTCCTGTGACATTTGCAATTGTATCAAAACAGCCACTTTCAAACATCAGAAACCTTTCAGCTGTTTAAAAGTAGAGCAGTAAAAACTAGTGAAAGATTCTGCATTTCGCAAGGAAGTTGTGGTGCTAATGGCAGCCACAGAAACTGGAACCCTGGCCTGGCCTGACCTTTGTGATTTGCGTAGTCGTAGTGGTGCTTGTCGTTTCTGAAGTGATGGTCTGGGCACTCATTAATATCCCTGGATCAACATCAGCTCCAGCGTCATCCTGTAACATTCACATATAGCTTGAGCCAATGTCAGAGAACAGCCGCATATCAATAGTTCACCTGACAAGAGGATCAAGTTTGCATCCTTTGCAGTTTAATGCACTTGAAACCTTGAAAGGAATGACCTTAGGCATAGCTATGCTTTATGTATTGAACCGGGACTGTTCACATTGGATGGAACTACAATACAAACATCGCAGGCATCACATTTTTCAGAATCTAGCCACTCTTGAGCAAGACATTGGCTAAATTATTCACAGTTGTATCTTTTTCTAAGGAATTTTTCTTTTTGTAATTCATTTCATGAAATAAAGATGCATAAGCCAAAAAGGACATTCATAAAGTTTAAATTTCCATATTTTCCTGTTTTGTCTTCAGATGCTTTGTGAAGACAGCAGTTATCTATCTGCTGAACTTAAGCTCCATGTTGAAGAAAACTACTTTACAACTAGTCTGATTTCACCTCCATCTGAAAAGTGCTTCTTCATCTATAAAGGTTTGAAAAAAAAAAAAAATACCGTAATTTCCGGACTATAAAGCGCACCTGAATATAAGCCGCACCAGCTAAATTTAGGGAAAAAAACAAATGTGTACATATACAAGCCGCACTAGACTATAAGCCGCAGGTGTTTTAATGTTTAATTACCATATGTAAGGGTTCGTGCACAGAGGGGATTGTCAGGAAAGAGATGGCTGTTTGGGGAAGCTTCCATTTTATTAACATTTCCTACAAACAAGTTGCATATTTGCATAACTTATTCAAGTGTTACCATTTAGTGCAATAGTACGGAACATGTACCGTGCTGTGTAAACTGTACTGTATCACATAGCGTTTCAGACACACAAACTTTCACAGCATTCGAAATTTACTGTGCAAAAATAATAAACGGTGCGCTCCCAGCGCACGTACCATAAACAAAGCTTACAGCGCTTGACGAGGCAATATCAATGGATAAATTAAATGTGTTTTTTAAAAGTGCTAAATTAAAAGTGCCTGGAACACGGCAGTAGGCCTAAAGGTGCAGTAACACGGCTGCTTAAAATATAACCAGCCTACCAGAAAAGTCCAGTCCATTAATCCATTAATCCAGTAACACGGCTGTAACAAGAAAAGTCAGTCATTCATCCTCATCTTCGTCTTCTTCCTGCGTACTAAAACCACCAAAGTCCTCTTCTTCAGTGTCGGAAACGAACAGCCTCAGGGTGGCTTCGTCAGCCACTCTCCCAGTCTCTCCTTCGTCGCTCTCAAAACCAAAGAACTCCTTTTCGTCAGTGTCGGAATCGAATATCCTCTTAAGGGCCTCAGCCGTGGCGGCGTCCTCCTCTTCATCACGCAGCAGTCCAGCCTTTCGAAACCCGTTGGTGATCGTGGATATTTTGACACTTCTCCACGCTGTCAGGATCCACTGGCAGACTTGAGCAAAAGTTGCTTTTCGCATGCGACCAGTTTTGGTGAATGATTTCTCGCCGCTAGTCATCCACGCCTCCCACTGAACACGTAGTGCCACTTTGAACGCACGATTCACACTGATGTCGAGTGGCTGCAGATGCTTCGTAGTGCCCCCAGGAATCACAGCTGGAATTGAGTTTGTGCCCTTGATGGCTGCTTTCACAGAATCTGTTATATGGGCCCTCATGCTGTCCAAAACGAACAATGCTTTTTTTTGGCGAAAGAATCCTCCAGGTTGCTTCCCGTAGCACTCATTCAGCCACTCCTTCATTACGCTTTCCATCATCCACCCTTTCTTGTTGACTTTAACGGAGATGCCGTTCGGGATCTTTTCTTTTGGCATAGTCATCCGCTTACATTATAGGCACCATTGGCGGAAGCTTTTTTCCGGATGCTGTGCAGCATCCGGAAGTGAAATTCGTTCTCTCATGGCCAGTGGTTCTCAACATGATGGTCGATTCACCTGTCTTGTTAACAGTCCTAGTGAGAGGCAGGTCAAACGTCAAAGGCACTTCATCCATATTTATGATCTCGTCCGGTCCGATGGAATATTCGTTTATCTTTCTTTGTGTGAATTCGCGGAAGTTTGTTATTTTTTCCTCGTAGTCGGGAGGGAGTTGCTGACACACAGTCGTCTGCACCCTGATGGACAGTCCTTTTCGTTTCATAAATCTGAGACACCAGGATGGTCCACCTCTAAAATCTTCAATCTTCATTTCGGTGGCGACTGTTTTGGCTTTCAGTCGGATCTGCACGGTGGAAACACCTCGGCCGTCTGCTCTCTGTGTGTTCAGCCAATCTTCAAGAAAGTCTTCAAGTTCGGGCCATCTGCTTTTGTTACCTCTGAAAGCTTTTTTCGTCTTTTTGCATTGAGCCAGTTCTTCACGCTGGCGTCTCCAACGTCTCACCATTGATTCATTGATGCCAAGGGTACGTGCAGCAGCTCTATTTCCTTCTTTGACAGCCAGATCGACTGCCTTTAACTTAAAAGCTGCATCATATGCAATTCTTCGTTTCTTTTCCATAATGAGGGTTTGTGCATGAAAACTTCCTTTGCGCAAACTGTCTTGCTCTCGTAATGTCTGTCTTGCTCTCGTTCTGTCTCTCGTACTGCATTTGGTTCCACTTTTTCTTTCGTTGTTCGCGCGAACTGCCTGTCTCACTCTTTTCCGGTCTCCAGCATTTCCTGCTGGAGCCCGCCCCTTCAGGTGGGGGACGTGGACCGGCCATAGAGCCCATAGAGTTTAAAGGTGGTGGACCCTAACCTGTAAAATCCATAGGTTGAGAAGGTCCCCTAGTGGCCGTTAGCTCTAAAAAACCATAGATTAGCCGCACCGTTGTATAAGCCGCAGGGTTCAAAGCATGGGAAAAAAGTAGCGGCTTATAGTCCGGAAATTACGGTACTGTTTAGCAAGTCATTTTCAGAAAAAAGGCCCTTGCTATTTGTACTGGCTTAGAATTGTATTATTCATAACTTGGGTGCTGAATTTCAGTTGAATCTTTTTAAAAAAAATACAATTGATATATTACGCTTAGATGACAAGGTTATAGCCATACCCCGAGAGAGAAAGACAGCAGTACAAAGGAACAACATTTGATATAGAACAACGATAACCAACCCTGTTCTTGGAGATCCACTATCCTGAAGGTTTTCAGTTCAACCCTAATTTGGCACACCTGACTAATAATTAGCAGCTCAATGCAGATCTTTAGCTGCTGAATGAGGTGTACTTTGTTACGGTTGGAGTGAAAACCTACAGGACAGTAGTTCTCCAGGAGCACGGTTGGTTACCACTGATAGAGAAAATCAAGTCTGAATATCTACATGTAGTCTGTTTACTACATGGGGACCCCCACCTGTGATGACTTGGATGTAATGGTTTTTGTTTCTGTGTTGATTACTGGCAGTTCCTTGGTCACAAGCTCCTCTCTCTCTTCTCGCGTAATGCTACTGAAACCTGCAGCCTCCGTTTTAAACACCAGTGATTTCTGTGAAGCACGGAGAGAATGATGTTGAGCACAGAAGAACAGACGTACATCGGCTTCATGACTTTGAGTGCTTACAAGGAAAAGTCTGGCTGACACAAGCATGCAGAGCTCATTGGCCATACACTGCACCTGTCACAAAGCTGCAAAGCACTGAAAGCCAAAAAGCTTCCCGATTCACAAGCACCAAGCACAGAGAACATGGTGACAATGATCAATTCTGTAAAAACCAGTCAGCAGAGAGGATAGGGGAGGTACCACTGGTGAATGGGGGGGAAAATCCCTTGTATTGTATACCCTTGTATTTTACTATTTATATTGTGGAATCATTGTCACAATTCCAAAGGAAATACCCACATTTATAAAGCAAAAGCTTTTGAATGATATGCATTACATTTTACATTACATTACATTACATTTATTTGGCAGACGCTTTTATCCAAAGCGACGTACAAAAAGTGCATTTCATGGTCATAGACAACTGCTAAACACAGGTTCAGTAAGGTACAATACTTATTTTGTACAGCTATTTCTATACCATTCAGTCAGTTCTATAGCCATAGCGACACGTTTATGAACGATGCTAACAGAAGCTAATTGTTTGGTGTAGTTGATATGATTGGTTAAAAAAAAACATCTAAATTAAAAAATGTAAAGTTGTTTCCGACCATTGTTTCATATATTGTATAAAACTACAGTAGTTGAGGAAGCTAAATCATAATAAAAATATTTAAAAAACTGACCTATCTAGCCAAAATTGCCTTTTCACCCGTGGTGTCTTTTTCCATTTTAAACCCTCAAAATGCAATGTGGCCAGAAGGTAAATGAAAATTGACTAGGGTAAATGTGTTTTGAGCCTGTGGTGGAAAAAATGGTAATGATTCAGTTTCAGAAAGGCAAAGCGAGTTTCACATCTGTCATTTGCCAAACAGGTCCTTGGTAAAAAAATAATAATGATGTCAGAACAGGAAAAGAATGGCAGCACTGTTTTTGTGCTCCCAAATGGTTTATTTAATCTGTCAGGACTCAGGAGTAGCATTTCAACCTGCAGAAAACTAAATGGTCTTTTTTTGCTCAGGGGCTAGTATGTGTACTAGTATTCTTTTCATATTTTGCAAGGTAGTCATTCAGTTAATAGTATTCTATTGGTAATTAAAACTGAACAGCAACAATCTTTTTTCATACAATCCTCTCGAAACAAAATGCTAATAGATATAGAAAATGTTACTAGATACTCAACAGTAAAATTGTACTTTCCATATCATACACCAAATGTTACGCAGGAAAAAAATAAAAAGAAAGGACATCCTTAAGAGATGGGCATACTGGTGGAAAACAAATTGTGGAAGGTGTGAAAAGGTACAAGTTACTGTATGTCACGGTCCACTTTAGTGAAGGTTTCAAAAGGTCATCCCACAAATCTGAACATACAGTTTGCTCACGTCTCAGCTCTGTAAATCACTTCTAAAAATTAGATATTCGCTTTGATCCTCACATCTTTTGGATCACAGAATGTGAAGGCTACAACATTAAAGACCTTATGTCTCCATGCTACAGCACACATCCATGTCACCAAAATTAACCTTTAACCTTTAATGAGGATAAAGCATGTTTTATAATATCTCTGAAGCAGTGTCCTACACTCAGAATTGTAGTAATATGATTAAATCTATAATTAATAATGCAGAAAATGAACCAGCTAAGTTTATATAAATCACTAAGCTGTTTGTTTGACCTTTAAACCTGTGGACTGAAACTTTCTGAACAAGACCAAAAAACTTTCTGAACAAGACTAAATGTGGGAATAAGTTAGAGACTGCACAAAGCAAAAAGATATGGGTAAGAACATTTTGCTCAGCATACTGTACCTCAGCATACAGATGTCATATAAATATCTGTCAGCAAGTTTTTTTGTTTTTTGAAAAACTGGAAATTACTACATACTATACAGTCAAATATATTTCTGCTTCAGTAGTTTGCTAATTATATAAGTAGGATATATAGTTGGACTATTCTTGTAGCTGTTTGGTTGTGGCTCCTGTTATGCTAGTGTTTTGTTTTACTTTATCAGTGTTACTGCACATATACTGTATGTATGTTGTGTTACATGCATGTTGCTATGATGGCCTTGTATATCACATTCCCCCAAATAAATAAAATGCATTCCAAAATATTTTGCAGGAAAGATCCTATGACCACGCTGAACACATTAAATAGCACCAAAGTTAACAGTAAAGTAAAATGCAGTAAACATATAGCAGGCATTTTAAGTTCAAAAACATTGTGAAAAATTATTCATTTTGAATTCTTTAGGTTTTTTTGGAGTTTCAGCCTGATTCATTTTCCTCTCAAAGCATAGAATAATATTTATCATTTGGAGTGACTGCTTCCAACTAAGCGACTGCTCATCCACCTTGTAGGGTGCATTAAGAACCTAGCTATGTCCCTAATTGCTTTAATAATGACTTCCAATTTTCAGGCAGGGAACAAGTACACACTGACACACACACAGCTCTGAGGAGCATTCGGATGGTTTGGTATTGATTTAAGGGGGGGTGGTTTCACAGGCGTAGAATAGGGGGCAGTGTGATTTACCTCCAAGTGAGATATAGTGGTTGCTGCTTTCGTACTGAAAGCCTCAGCTGCCTGCTCCAGCTCTGCCAGTCCCTCTGCAGAGGAGATGGCCGCAGAGGCTGGACTGCCTCCAGCCGCTAACTTCTCCTGCCTGGCGTCTGTTGGGCGTGGGGAGCCCAGCTCCTCTGCCAAGCAAGGCGGAGCAGCAGCCTCTGCCTGCACTGCAGCAGTGGTAGCGGTAGCGGTAGCGGCAGCAGCGATAGCGTCAGCGATAGCGGCACTGCTGGGATCAGCAGGGGCACTGTCAGAAGCCTCGGTCACATGCATATTCACCACAGGTTCCTGCGGAGGTGGCTCTGTGTCCTGCAGCACCTGTGTCACTGTCACTGCCTGCTCCTCCTCCTTCTCCTCTTCCTGCTTGCCCTCCTCCTCCTGCTGCTGCTGGGAGGCAGACGTCTGCAGTGTAATCGTCTCTTTTCGCTCTGTTGACTGTAGGGGGTGAAAAAAAGCATTACTGATGTGCCGCGAGAAACATTAGGTTATCAGATGAAGTGGAAGCTAGTAAAACGAAAGGAATCTACAGTGAAGTGTATTTTCTTGTGATAAGAAATACTTGGTGTTAATTCTTTGTCTCACGCAATTTATGAATTTATTATAATACTAGAATATCATTACACACATGGTGTGACCTGAGCTACTGCACTCTTTGGATGCACAACAGTAGGTCATATGTAGGACATATCCTGGCCTTTTACCAATGTGCAACCTAGTTTAACACCTAGTGTTTTTAGATCTTCCATTCAAGAACAAGCAGAAAGTGTCACTGCAATTTTTGTTGCTGAACTGTGCACTGTTTCTCACGCATGTCTGAGGAGCATTTGGATGGTTTCCCTCGATAAACTGGGGTACCCGACAAACGGAGGGGAGGGGAAAGGGGGAGTGGTGGAGGCAACAGAAACAACCTCATAGACAATGCACATTCAACAATCCTCTCACATGGGGACACAATGCTAATAAACAGAACAATCTTCGAAAGGGGTGCAATAGAGTCATAGGTCCACCTTCAGAATGGTCTGACTATGTGAAGGAGAGGTGGCCCATCCCACTGCGCTGATCTGGTCTCGTGCTGACTGCAGCAGAGCCGTGAGCTCTGGGGACATCTCATCAAAGGTGGGCTTAGGCTGAACAGACAAAGAGATGGACGGTCAAGACAGAGAGACAGACAAAGGAACCACAGAGCCTAAAAGACAGACTTTCAGCACAATCAGTAAGACATGGAATAGCGATACATAAAAGGGGTCATTGAGGGCTTATTCATAAGAGTGTAAAACAGCATGCAACATAAACCCAGCTCTCTGAAGGAGAATATAGTGCTAGAGTAGCAGTAGCTATCCCCTGCCCAGCATGGAAGATCACCTAACATGATGCATTGTTATTATGACAGTAACACAACTGGTAGTTCTCCATTGTGAAAATCAGTTTTGTAGAGGCTAGCAGCTGTACTAAATTCTGTCAGGTGTAACCAAAGCATGCCTTGCCTGATCAATGCTGGGGGTCTGGCAATTGCTCTCCATTCTCCATAGACAATGGGTTTGATGTATCCTCTAAATCTGAGTTTCTAGTGTTTTATTTGAGGTACTGCAGTGCACTGTTGTTTGAAAATGTATCCTACTATCCTAGCAAATAGTCTCAAAAATTAAAACAGGAGATTTTGGAACATGTCCATTTAATCAAGTATCAAGTATGCACTACAGGCCCAGTCTGAATTATTCAGCCTCACCTTGTCTTGTATTTAGGGGGCCAAGCACTGAAAGTCCTATTGTATTTCTTGGTTTATTGTTATTCTTATTATATTATTATTATTAGTCCGTGTGGTAAGTTTTTTACCAAACGTTGCATATTGATGGACGGTTACTCCAAACAGTGATTCAGTGATTTTATTGGCTACTTCGTGGCACTACAGCAAATGGTTTAAAATGCAAACTTTGAAAGGCCTTTAACTCCCAACTCCATTTACCCAGAATCTAAATTATTTTTTGTTAGATACCTCTCAAAGAGTAAACCCGTGAAAAAGTGGTTTGGTTATATTTTCCTCCATTTGATTCAACCCAGGTGTCAACCAAGTAAAAAATGACCTCTTTTATGTAATTGTTTGCAATATAGCATAATAAACAAAATGTGAATATCCATCTTTTTTCTTCATGTCAAGCATAGCTATTTTACCATGATTTGATTTAACAGGGAAAATGAAAAACCTCAAAAGATGTAAAGCATCTAATTAAGAAACATGAACAGCTTGTTAAAAATCTAGGTGTTCCATTTGTGGTTCGAATGAAAACCAGCATACACAGGAGGGGCCCAGGGGGGTATACTACGAAGGAAGCTTAACATGCCCATGGTTTCTTTGCGCTAACTGGCAGAAATGTATTTCATAACAGTGCACTTATATGAAATGGACATAAGATTTCAAAAGAGCAAAAATTATGTACATACTTACATATGACTAGTGTTTGCAGATATCTATACAAGTGATATTAATTCTACCTTCCTGTGTTTACCTAGAAAATTGAAAAAAAATCTATATATGATTACAATATATAATTCTTTAACCCTAACTGTATTTAAGTTCTTCAAAGAAGTGTATAGAAACATTATGTTGTGCTTCAGAAGTAACATGATGCAATATGTTTGTCTACTGTCTTGTGTAACTTTGTGTTTTATGTCAGGTCCCCCTTGCAGAAGAGATTTCGATTTCTCAGTGGGGTTTTTTCTAGTTAAATAAAGGTTAAATAAAATTAAATAAATCATCAAGTATATTTACCCAAATGTCCATGTATATAACTATTGACTAAATTAAACAATACATTGAGGACACATGATAGCACTGGCAAGTTTGTGCTTGGCCCCCTTAATTTCAGTTTGCAGCTATATTTTGTGTTTGTTTTTCTTTTATTCAGGAGCAAAACCAACACCAAAAACTCCAGAAGACAGTCTCAAAGTCAAGTAAAATGAGTCAATGCAACACTGAACAAATAGACATATTGCAATACAGAGAGAAAACATGACTGTGGTCGCAGCAAGCAGGAACATCACTTCACTTGGGAAGGACTACATGAGAAACATGACCAAAAGCCTCCAGACTGTGCCTATTATGTGCTTCTGTTACATTCAGGTATGGCAGACTAATTTGGGAAAGATAATGAGAACTTCCACAGAGTTTTCATCACCAAAGGAGGATGGCTGTGCTGTAGCAGGTCATCTGCTGCTGGTGTTAGTACCATGACCACCACACATGAATGTGGCTTTATTTAGTGATTGCCATTGCTGGGCAGACAATGTCTCAAACGTGTGGTCTCTTTCCTCAATGTCAAAGCTTTTACTAATGCAGTGAGGTGATGAGTCCTAAGAATGATTTTGGGTTTGTTTTCTTCAGTAATGCTATCAGCTGTGACAAATGTACTTCTCAACATTTAAAGATGAAAATGTACAAAGAATGGCCATGCTCACTGGTGTACTGCTTATTCTGTTCAGCAAGTCAGCAAATTAAAAGTAATTTTGATTCTTACTGACAAAATGGCTCTTCCAAAGTACTGATATTACCTAATTCTATGACAAAAGGTGTAATCTGCCTGGACAACAATGCTTACTTGTGTTGATAATGTGATAAGCATGGTGGTTATTGCAGATTCAATGATTTTATCATTTACTGTATCATCCAACACAAAGAATGGGAGATTCATTATTAACAGTCAATTAATTTAATGAGTAGATTAATCAATGCCAAGAATGATTAAACAAGAAAACGAATTTACTGTCCATCCTAATTAGAAGGGATCCAATTTGTTTCTGTTCTGCACAGCACAGTAAGGTTCATATTTATTTTCCTGTAAACAGGAAAATGTTCATGCATTTTGCAGTAGTCACTATCAGTTTCAGGGGAATCATTACCAGGCAGACATTAATATTAACAGGCACATCATAAAACTGTGAATGGGAAACAAACTAACCTTTCATTTCCAAAAATCTCTTATGAATAGGGCCCATTTTTTTTCAAAGCAAGCAGAGCACTCAGAAAGCATAAATGAAAAATTTTAAAGTGGCCAAACTCAAAAGTAGAGAGCGGTGCAGCAGGAGCCATTAGCAGGAGCAGGGGGTCACTTCTGTGAGGCTTCACAGCACAGCCCAGATTTAGTGCTGAGTGAGGTTTGCACAAGACCTTTTGTTTACTTGCCTCATGGAGATCAGATGAGAGCAGGAAAGGCCAGTGCCCCAGAAAGCAGCATGTTTAGCTTGAAAGCAGGTGAATGACAGCAAATACCAAAATGAAGGATTTGCGTCCCAATACAAAAGCAAAGCCGTCCAAGGAAGTACTTGACCACCCGTGGTCATTAGGTTATAAGCAGAACATTTGGCCTCAGTCATGCTGCAGTTTCTAGAATGAGGGAGTGCTGAGGCAGTTAGGGGAATTGGGGGGTCATGGTAGCGTTTAAATCATACCACTGCTCTGGATGTAGGTGAAGTTTTCGTTACATAGTGGGCAGTGCCTGTGGTCAACCGCAGGCCTGTTGGAGACTTTGTGGAGGCCAGGACCTTGTCTCCCTGGGCCACGCTGTCCTTCTGTAACCTCACTTCAGGCCTTCTTGCTTGCCCTATCTCCTCACTGGAGCCGATGGCCATCACAGTCCTCACGGTGCCTACAGTGGCCTCAGAGGGTGAGGGAGTTTCAGCCTCCTTTATGGTAACCAAAGTCCCTTTGCCATCCTCGACTGCTGACTCTAGCATCTCATATTCGGCAGAGACTGGTATGATCTTCACCGCCGGTGGAGCCCGATCCGACATCCTCTTTTCTTGTGGGTACAACTGTACTGGTTTGTCACAATCTTTAGCTCGGGCCGTCATGGTGACAATTTTACCCGACATGGTATCGTAGGACTTCCCCAAAGTGTAGGGTTTCTGCTTCATCTCCTCCTCTTTTGACTTGATTTCATTGCGGAAGTCCTTGAAGGTTTTGAACTCACTGCCTTTGAGCTCCCCATCAAGAGTAGTGCTAGTCACTGCCACTATTTTATAGTTGACAACATTTTTCTTTTCTGCTACCTTGGGAGGGACTTTGTTTACTATAACCCACCCATCAGAATCCTACATACAAGATACAAAAACTGTAATTAGCAAACTACTGGAAAGTACACAGTACACTGTTCAACGTTGATTCAACTCTGAATCCAATAGGGATACAAGGTATTCTAAAACAGTAAAATGTACTCAGAGAAAAGAAATCAGTTGACAAGCACAAAACATTTTGCTTTGTAGTTTTACGTAAAATATTGGAAATTCTATGAATATACAGTGAGCTCCATAATGTTTTAAATAAAACACATTTTTTCTTGATTTGGCTCTGTACTCTACAATTTTAGATTTTAAATCAAACAAATGTGGTTAAATTATCAGCTCTTATTAGAGGGTATTTTTATACATTTTGGATTCACCATGTAGAAATGACAGCACTTTCTATACATAGTCACCCATTTCAGGGCCCCATTACGTTTCGGACAAATGGCTTCATAGGTGTTTCAGATTATCCAGGTGTGTTCAATTGCTTCCTTAGTGCAGATAAAAAAAAGCTTTCAGTATCTAGTCTTGATTTTAGGCTTTTGATTTGAGTCTGTTATTGGAGTTTGCTAACATGAAGACCAGAGTTGTGCTAATGAAAGTCAAGGAAGCCATTATGAGGCTGAAAAAAAAACAGTCAGCGACAGAGGCCAAACCTTAGGCGTACCAAAATGAACTGTTTGGAAGGTCATAAATAAGAGATGGCACTGGTGAGCTCAGTAATCACAAAGGGCCTGGTAGGCCAAAGAAGGTATGTACATTTGATAACTTAAGAATTCTCACCATAATGAGGAAAAACCTCCAAACACCTGTCTGACAGATCAGAAACACTCTTCAGGAGGCAGGCATGGATGTATCAGTGACTACTGTCTGCAGAAAATGTCACAAACAGAACTACAGAGGCTACACTGCAGGATGCAAACCACTAATTAGCTGCAAAAACAGGATGGCCAGGTTACAGTTTGCCAAGAAATACCTAAAAAAGCCTGAAGAGTTCAGGAAAAAGGTCTTGTAGACAAATGAGACCAAGATTCAGTTGTATCAGAGTGATGGCAAAAGCAAATAGGAGCTGCTGAAGATCCAAAGCACCCCCCCACCCCACCCATCTGTGAAACTTGGTTGTGTGGGTGATATGGTTTGGGCATCTATGGCTACCACAGACACTGGCTCACTTGCCTTCATTGATATAAGTGCTGACAGCAGCAGCAAAATGAATTCTGATGTGTACAGAAGCATCATATCTGCTACAGCTCAACCAAATGCCTAAAAATTAATTAGATGGCATCTACAGCAAGACAATGATCCTAATCATCCTGCTAAAGCAATAACGGAGTTATTCAAAGCTAAAAACTGGAAAATTCTTGACTGGTCAAGTCATTCACCTGATTTAAATTCAAGTAAACATGCATTTCACATGTTGAAGAGGAAACTTCAGACAACTAGATCCCAAAACCAGCAGGAGCTGAAGATCACCAGAGAAGTCTTTGGGTCACAGACTTCAAGCAGTCATTGCATGCAAAGGACACGCAACAAAGTACTAAGTATGACATAATATGAATATTCCCCTAATATTATGGTACCTTGAAATGTACAGAAAGTGCTGTGATTTCTACAAAGTGAAACCAAAGTGTATGAAAATACTCTTAAATAAAAGCTAAGAATGTGCACTGCAACCACATGTGAATTGTTTCATTATAAATCTAAAATTATAGAGTACATAACCAAACCAAGAAAAACTATGTATTTGTCCTAAACATTATGGAAGTCACTGTAAATGTAATTTCACACTGTATAGGAGTGCAGAGAATATACTTGCCGCATTGAAACTGAATGAAAGCAAAGGGTCATATGTCTGCTGCTTCACTAACTGAATCAATTTACACACATGCAAAACATTCTTTAAAGCAAAATGTATTCTGACATTTCTTTGTTGTGAAACTAAAACCCCCACACCATTAAATATTTCAAAACACTAGAAGGCATAGATTTAAATCATTAAATTGGGTACTGGGGTACTTTAATTGGGAAACACATACTGTGGGTGATGCAATAGCAAATATAATTCCTCCCAAAGCTGTTTTGTATCAGCTTATTTGAGCGAGGACAAATGAGGGCCAAATTATAATGTTAGACTACTGTAGCTGGAAAACATCTACACGATTTCCTCTGATTTCCTCTGAAATCCCCAAGAATACAGCAATTTCCTTTGGTTTACTCTTGGAATAAAAGAGGATAAAATCTGTTCAAGAAGTACTTTTAGCAGATTTCCCAGAAGACAAATCTCATTGTCATGTGATTTAACCCGAACAAACATCCCTTTTCACATGAACAAAATGTAAAAAAATTCTGAAACTAACATTTCATTAGTTGTAGAAAAGTAGTTCAAAAGGTGATGTAGATCTACCAGTGTTTAGCCTTGCTGCTGCCAGCTCAGCTGGTTCATATGCACCACAACCATGAAATATCACTGATACACCATGAGCCTTATAAAACATGAATTACATGTATATTTAACAAGAAGCAATAAGAAGGAAAATAAAATAAAATAGACAGATCAATGATTGAATTGAATCAACCAAACCAAAAAGACCAACCAAAAAATGCAATAGTCCAAATAAATTAAAATGCCAAGAATAGCTTATGTAATGTATTTTTAATTCCCCCTAAAAACAGATTCTTAAACTACTTTAGCAATAAAATAATAAATGCTGATAGAAAAACCTTCCCAAGCGTTGCAAGTTTTGTGGCTTCTCCTCCTGTGTCAGGTCTTGCTTTTTGCTCATTTGAGGTAACCTACTTTCTTATCATACCTCTCCTTCCAATTCTAATTAAGCATTCTTTGAGGCGAGATGAAAGCAAACATGTACAGGCTTCTCTGCTCCTCTGTATGCACCCTCATGTCACAGACTGACTATGGGTGACTCGACTACATCTTCAGCTAAATGCTTCAGTGATGGAGGCAATTCAATAAATGCACACACAGTGGAGTCTTTCCACTATACCCACATGGCAGAGGTGTACGGATTGTTATGTTGAGAGGGTCTTACACAAAACACACACAGACTTGCTCGTCTTACGGAAAGGAGAGGTCCATACCGTAGTACTTCTTGTTTCCAAAACGCTGTGCTTCACTTGCAGGATGTCTGCAGCCATCGTCTTTGCATCATCTTTGGCCTAAAGACATGAAAACGACAAAGAAGATATATGGGTAAACAGAAAACACATTTTTTAAATTTATCATTTCATTTATTTAATTAAAAAAGATATCAATCACCCATGTGAAAAAGTAATTACCCCCTTAAATGTAATAACCGGTTGCACCACATTTAGCAGCAATAACTGCATCCATACACTTCCTATACTTTCATATCAGTCTTTACTCAGGTTCCGTTTGTCTAATAGTACATTTTGTCTAAAGATCTGAAACAATTCCGTGTGACAAATGTGCAATAATAGAGGAAATCAGGAAGGGGGAACATACTTTTTCATGGCACTGTACATGCAAAATATAATAATATTATGGGTGGGGGTGTCCACATGGCCTACATTTTCAATATGGTTGAGTTGGTTTTCTTTGGACATTTTGGTGGATTACACAAGACTTGGTCATAATCACTGAGTGACCATGTGCTTTTGTAACTGACAAACATGTAGTAATAACTTTGGAACCAGTAAAAAACGTATGTCTTCAGTCAATATTACTATCTTGACACTGGTGTTACTTCCCTCAAAAACACCATTGATTTCGTGTATGAAATTTCCCTTAAAATTTACCACTGGTCTCAACCTGTTTTTATTAATTGCCCTTGATTAACAAGTGTAAACCAGTTATATTTTTTCTGATAACAGTGCTAAAAGTCCTCTGAGGCCTTCAGATAATCAATTTAGAAGTGAGAAATCCCACCCCAGAAAGGTGGGGCAAACTGCTCACAGCAAACAGGCATCAATCAGTATTGGCACTTACTTCATCAGGCACAAGGGGTTCGATCATGGGGGCATCCTCTAGCCTTGGGGACCGAACTGGTGACGTGGATAACCTCTTCTCCCATTCAGTGAGAGCAGAAGTGTCTGCACCCGTTTCCAAAAATGTACGCTTCAGGTCACTTATATTGGTTTGGTGTTTCATCAGCTCCTCTGGAGTCTTACTTATTTCCTAGGAGATTAATGATGGAAAAAACATGAAATAACTTACTACTCAATGCTTAGATATTATTTTTAAAATGACAAAGTCAAGTCAGGCCGGGGCCACAAAGAGAAAAAGATCAAGATCAGATGTCAAGACAATATTAAAGGATTAACTGGTTATAGGGGAGTTGTGAATTTCATAAATTATTTCAGGTATATTAACACAGAACCATCACATAAAAACATCAGAGACGGTCCAGGGATAAAGTTAAATTCACAATAAATTTGTGCCCCTCACCGAAAGCCTCAGTCAAATCCATTTAAATTAACTTGATAAAAATGCTGATTGTGCTGACATCTCACTATTGTGAACTGAGTGTAGGTACGCTCGTAATTAAAGATGTAATTCCAAACATACAACTTAAAGCCCTTTTCCAGAATTGAAGGAGCTTTACTGCTGGCTTTAGCCAGACGATCAGTCACCCTCATTTTTGGCAGGTCACCCAGGCATCAAGTATAAAAAGGGCCATAGATACTGTAGCAGTTTTTACAGGCTAACTAAACTAGCTAACTAGTAAGGTAGCTAAAATGCACCAGAGATCATATAGTTCTTGCATATATTGCAATGCATCCATTGCATTACACCATTCTTGCAGAAAGAAGGCAGAATCCTCCAATGATTTTACATCGTCAGATTCTCCAGTAGCCCACTGAAGAGCTTCTTCATACAAGCTACTGAAATCTTGAACTTGAACTTGAACAGAGGTTTTAATTTTAACGCATCCATACATGTGTTTCTCCTTTCAGTGTAGGAATTCATTCCATCAGTTTGTAAATTACAATGACTTTGACTATCAGACATTTGCAGCAGCTTTATCTTGGTGGCAGAGGCTGCAATTTCAGCTTCCAGCACAAATAGTTCTTTTCTTTGTCTCAGTTGCTCCTCTTGTGCTTCAAGAGCGTGTTTCTCTATTAACTCAGCAGCACATGCAATCAGTGTAGCCTACTCTGGCTCCGCTTAAATGATACAGTGGAGGATATTCTGGTTTTCACACGACTGTGAATACTGACCCCGAGCATTTACTGCTAACATTGTAAACACTATCATGAGGGCTTACATCATCAACATCACCCCCACCTTGCAAATTCAATTTTTCTTCTGTGCAATTACTGCCCTTCAACCAGCTTTCAACAATTTTGGAAAAAACATCACGACTAACACATATTTGCTTGAAAATATGTTTCACGCAAGTCCTGTTCCCCAGACGGCATCATACACTGCCTGGCCAAAAAAAAAGTTGCACACTCTAATATTTTGTTGGACCGCCTTTAATAATATAGAGCGCCATCTATGGTGAGCGTGTGAACTAAAAGTGCAAGTGCAATGGCTCAAACAATTAGCCTAAACACTGAACCAACTTAGAGTTTAACACATTGATGAGTAAAATTAATTAAATAAATATTAAACACCATTTAAAATGCCTAAGGTGTCCCCAAAAGGACACTACAAGTAGATGGTGTTCAACAGTATCTAGTGCCCCTAATCTCCAGATCTGAAGGCCTCTCCATGACCTCCCTGGGTACCAACCCCGTCGTTTTCTCTTTAGGGTACATTTCTCAAGGGTAACATTTATGGCGACTCTCCCCAACACATTTTTTTAATTATCCTGAATACCTAACAACAACAAAAAGTAAATCATAAGAAAAGCAATAGATTTCTGTTCAGTAATCTTCGCGAAAACATTTGTTAATGTCACTCATTATATGAATGATACTGTTTAACAGCTAGCCATCTACTGGCTAGTAAATGTTGCGATATACATGAACAAACTAGCGAGCAAGATTAATGTTAATTTTACATGTACTTAGACTAGCTAATTACTAGATAAAACAGCGAGACAAAAATTTTTACAATCAAGAAAGGTCTAAACCTCTGCAGTAACATAACCAGGACAATGCTGTTAATTAAAATCACGCACCTCTAAAAAACACAGGCGTTATAAAATAAATACTCATACTCATAGACACATTACGACACTGAGAGGTCAGTAGACTTCAATTAATAATAGCAAGCTTCAAAATGTAGGAAGCTTCCAAAACAGACTCAATAGCACATAGCCTCTACGTGTGTTGAACAAGTCGATTTAGTAATTATTATTTTGTTATTTTGTTAAAATTTTCAATGCACTCTATTGTTACATCATATCAACCTCTAACATCAGATTACTGTTTGACAAAAACATTTTCTCCTTTTATTTTCCTTATGAATGTTCTGGAATGAAAAAGAAAAAAACAGATTTATTTGAAAATGTACTGAAGTACCTATTTTGCCATCATATGAAAAGGAGATGGTTCCTTCCCCAACTGCAGATTTGACGTTCATTACTAGCGGTCTCGCTTTTGTCAGGAAACGCACTGTTAACTCAAACACCTCTTTCTGTAAGGGGCGGTGTGAAAATAAGCTGCTTCCTGATTGCTCAAATTGCACTTGATTTTAACAAGCACTGTTTCAGTCTAAACTGGACCAGCTGTTTTTCCTGCAAGCATATCTCCTATTTATTTAGTTCCAAATGGAACAGCTGCGAGGAATTATAAAAACAGAGATGTTAAAAAATGGGCAGTCACTTTCAGGAAAATCCCTTTCATCAGAACCCTGATTATTAAGAATCAATGCAGCTTAAAATAGTCGCCTGAAGGTAACTATGCAACAAGTAGTGGTGAAAAATTACACAAGATACACATGGTGTTAACAATGGAGCATATACCCCCTTATGGACAGATGGGTTTTCCACCTCTGGGGATAAGAAAAAGCCTAGAATACCTGTGTCTTTATCTCAGATTCATCTTCTTGATCCGACTTTCAGAATGAACAATGAACACACAAAGACAAAATATGAAAAAACACAATGTTGGTTATCAGAGAAGTACTGGTGTATACAACACATAAAGTTTAATAACACTAGACAGGTGGCCTTGCCATTAGACTGATGGACTCAAGGTAAGAATAGGTGGCAATATATAGGCACAGCTGGAATGTGGCAAAAAAGGTTGTATTAAACACAATATTTTAAACTGGAATAAATTAATACACTCAGCTTTGTGGATTCAATTGGGCCTTTTAGGAAACCCATTAGCATTTTTTTTGTCACAACATGCTGTGTCTGAAATTGGAAAAACATTAAACTCTTTGTCCAAATGCAATATAGATGCATGTTTTCTGGGGCATGTCACATCGAAGGAAAACAATCACTTTGGCCCTCCCACAACTGAATCACCTAAAATAAATCTTTTCTGACTCCCTGTTGGGGCAAAGCCATCACATCTGTTCATGAAATATACAAAACGCATCACAGGCATTCATCAGTGAGCAAATGAAAATATGAGCACAATACTACAAGGCTTAAAACAAAAAAAAAGAATGAAAAAACATGATTCTGGTAAGAGAATGAAGGTATTATTACTATTCCACTACTTTGAAATTCAAATTTTCTTTTCTTTTTTTGTAGACAACAGGGAACTGGCTGCTTAACAAACCTCTGTCGCTGTGGTTTCACCATCGGCAATAGTCTCTGTCCACTCGCTGTCAGTCTGTTTTATAACGCGTACCATGGTTCCAGTTGAAAGCAAGAGTAAAGATAAAAATCCATGCTGTCAGTAGTTGGACATTTTTCACTCCTTCAATATTCACATTTATGTACTGTTGATTCATCAGGTTTCAGCAAAGACATGCATAAAAAGTATTACAAATAAAATTATCAGACAAATGACTTACCTTCAAAAGACAGAAAGTTAAAAACAGGAAATTAGTGCAATTTAAAGCTCACATTTTCATAATGATACCAGATTTTTTCAGCGTAGAAGAAATACCAGTCCTGATTATACTGGCTTTATCTACAAAAAAAAAGTTTTTATTTCAAGATAAAGCCAGCTTTCAGTATCTAGAAATGTGGCTTTATATCATTCCAGACCCAGTTTTTCAATCAATAACCTAGTTGTTAAGAGGAATGACCAGGTTTTATGTGTTTACAATACACTCGAAAAACAGAGCCCCGATTTACTAAATTGTATCAATCAATCAATCAAACTTAATTTATAAAGCACATTTCTGACAGCGGGTGCAACTCAATATTGCTATAACATTCGTACACTACAAATATTTCACATAGTTGAATTTAAAGCTTTGAAATCATGTTACATATACATTAAAATTGAGCAAATATAACCTATAATTTGCATTGGTTCTGATGAATTAAAGTTAGTACCATGAAAAATAAAACTGAGCAGATATCACTGAAATCCTGAGTAGATACTATAGAAACCCTGAGTACATGTATGTTGTTTTCTTCTGAATTAGCCCAATTCGCATAAATATCTCTTCAAAATCCATATTTTTATGATAGCATTTTAACAGTGTAACAGGAAAAAAGGCACAGCTCTTTTCTTACTTAGGTACTATGTCTTCAAAAAACATGCTCTCTTTTAGCAGTGAGAGAAATCACAATGCAAGGGGGTCTTTCTGATACACTGCAAACTCAAATGGTGTAAATTCACCCTTAACTCAATAACTACCTACACTGAAGCGACTACAAAGCACACCTTACTACTGTAACATTTGAACATTTTCAGCAAACTGTAACATTTATTTTTAATCAGTCTGAATCCTGCTGTGCTGCATAGAACTCTGGGAAAGTGGGTGGCGCGAACTCTAGAAAAGTGGCGGGCGTGTACTTAGTTTTCTGAAGTTGTTCTTCAGGACAAATAATCTTGACTTGGAATGACTAATAATGACTAATAATTTCAAGTTTTTAAATCAAATGGTATATCTGGTAAATTCTCAGTAATTTAAGTAAATTCCAAGAAAATGTTTAATAGTATTTAAGCAATGTCATTTGTTAGTCAAATCCTCATTTGTTTTCATGAAATAAACTTAAATAATAAACTTAAATCAATTTCAGAAAGAAAAAAAAACAACTTACAGCCATTTATTTAGGCATGGCCAACTGAAATAATCTCTTCACTGGTATTCAGTAATTTTACTGAGACAGTGTAACAGTTATGGGTGTGCAGAGACATCATTATCTGTATCTGTATCTGTTCAACCAACAAAATTATCTGTCTGTGTATTCAGATAGAAGACCGGAAGTGGGCATGGTTTATACAAAAGACCCGTTAAATCGGGCAAACGTTGTATTGTTTAACCTAATATTCATTGACAATGCAATGCATTCATTGTGCATTCAAAGCATCAAATTGATTTAATATTGGCATATAAATAATTATTAAATATATTTCCACATCATCATACTGTACTTTTCATCTCTCTCTCTCTCTCTCTCTCTCTCTCTCTCTATGTTTAACTAAACTAAATTTTATGAACTGTCTGAACCTACGGTCATTCTAGCAGTACGCTCCAGGAAACAAGCTTTTTAACAATATGATTCAACCAGGTAAGTTTTAAAACCGCAGAGGCATTTAATCATAAAAGATGCTATCATAAGCTAATTTAATGCTTTGTGTACTTGACAATGGTGTTATATTATCATCTAAATTAACTATTTATAACTATTATTTACCTTTAGTTTGTTCATTTTATGAAGCTATAGAAGTTATAGAAGCAAAATATCAAAAAATATCAAAATTGGCATATGGAACCAAAATCATTGTTTTTGACAGTGTTGCCTCTCCTTAAACTTCTTTAGAATGCTGGATTTTGTAGTGCATTGATTTTAGAACTGTTAAAAGGCCGAGATGTCCCTTTACTGAGAATTAACTTGTTGCGAGGTAAAAGAAAATTTACAAAAAATTTTAAAACCTGGACTGGATGAAAAAAAACTGGACTGGAAGAAGAAGAAAAAAACCTGGACTGGAATTTTTTAAAAACTGGACTGGATGAAAAAAAAACCTGGACTGGAAGAAAAAAAACTGGACTGGATGAAAAAAAAACCTGGACTGGAAGAAAAAAACTGGACTGGAAGAAAAAAAAACCTGGACTGGAAGAAAAAAAACTGGACTGGAATAAAAAAAAAACCTGGACTGGAAGAAAAAAAACTGGACTGGAAGAAAAAAAAAACCTGTAATGGAGAAAAAAACTGGACTGAAAGAGAAAAAAACCTGGACTCCATGCACTGGAATGCACTACAAAATCCAGCATTCTAAAGCACTTTAAACAGCAACATTATTCTTTCGCTTTTGAATTGTTGTTACATCCCCTCCCCTTTTCAATATCCAATATCACAATTGATGGCAACGTTGAATCACATGTCTAGTTAATGTTGCTAGCTTTATTTACGCATCCCGCAAATCAGAATCATCCCTTATTTTGACAATAGAATAGGCGTTGATTTAACTCATGGCTACGGGACGCATTTTCATCCGTATTTTTGTGAACGATTGCATTTATAGTAACCGCTGTTTTGAAGACAGTTCAATAGGACAGCAAGCATGCCTTGAGACCATTCTAAAAGCATAAACTAAAAGCAACAAACACAATTCAGCTAGCACAAGAACACATATTTACACACAATGAATTCACTTTTTACACGTATTTACAATTTACAGTCCCACACAAATTATTTACAAAAGTCCGCACGCCGTGCATTCTGGGAGCTGCCGGCACAGCCTGCCGGAACAGCCCCCGGACGTCACACTATCATAAAGCTAACTGGCATTCAAAACCCGTTTCCGAGGGTTTTCCAATAATGCTGGCCCCACACAAGAGGATAATTGGGCCGATTTTGTGCCTGATTTGCTCTTCCCGACAATCATGGGGGCATTCCCGATCTGAGGCTAGTCTGAACCGATTATCTGCCCAAATGATCCTGTAGAGTGAGGGGTTTACAGACATAATCTTAATGTTACCGATTGGATCGGAGTCTCCCCGATCTCGAATCGTAAATATCAAACATGTTTGATATTTACGACTAGAAATCCTGTAGTGTGAAAGGAACAGCGATGGAATATTGAGCAGAAACCCGCAATAGCCAATGAGAGCGAGCTGACCGGGAAGTGTCACCAACCAAATTTTTTGCCGAAACCGAAGAAGTTCTCTGCGGACTAAATTGTTTTATACTCAATGCGGTTAGGTAACCGCACGTAGCAACAAAAGTATCAATATTATTGTATTATGTATATATGTAATTATTGTAACGTTGGCGGAAGTGTGGTCTCCATGGAGACAGGGAATCAGTTTGCGGAAATAAAAAAAAGTCCCTGGAATCGCCACTCTGAAATCGTTTAGTATAAACGCCAAGTGTGTGGTCCTGCGTCTTGACTGAATCGTCTGGTGTGTGCGTACTTACGATTAAAATATTAAAAATCGGTTAAGATTTGAAAATCCTTTAGTGTGCACCAGGCTTAATGGGTCAGCCGGTCGTGGTTTATTCCTTACATGTACGACGGGGGTGGTATTGCGCTTAACCATGCCCCGATGTACATTATTTTACAATAACGGGACAGCCTGGAGAGGTTTATTTCACTTATACAACGGGTTACCAACAATGACTATAGCCATATGGTTACTTTTATATGTTTTAATTTTTATAGATTTAATCAGCTGAAACTGAAATATCCTTCCACGGGCGTTTGGGCATATTATTTTACCGTTGTCAGGCAAAACTCTGGTTGGTAGTTCTATTTGGACCGTCGTTATGCAAAAACTCTGGTTGGTAGTTCTATTTTTCACCGTTTTTAAGCAAAAACCTCTGATCGTTAATTCTATGAAAACAATGATTCTATCGAGAAAAAAATAGATCCTTCTCGTTTTATACCATACAATTAGTTTATACCATGCATTTTTTGTCATTACATTATTTAATAAAACTGCATGGAACCATAAGTCAATAAAATTCATCTCCCTAGCACTGTCTTGCTTTTTAAATGGTGTGGTTGCGCAGTGCAGACATAACGTTTTTCTAAGACCCTCTGAAACGGCTTTTGAATGCCAGCTTGCTTTATTAGGTTCGCCGTAACGAGGCAGCTGCTATGTGCCGGAGTTCCAGATGCTCTCTCTCTCTGCCCGTGTAACGTTAGATAGAGGCTATGAGAACTTAAAATGGAGCTGACTTTCTCCCCCCCGAATCCGAATAATAACGAGCAACTTCGGGTAGAAGAAATATCTGTTTCCATCGCATTATTTGTGCTTTCCCGAATACAGTATTCGGATTCAGATACATCCCTAGTAACAGTACAGTAACATAGTACAGTAAAGCTGTAATATACAGCTAGCTTGAGAAATATGAGGGTACTACAGTGGTGGGCACACTGGAACTATAGGTGTAGTTGTGATGAAAGGTTCAAGCACATTTTAGAACTACATTTATGTTTAAATCTGAGAGTATGTTTAAACTTTACAATGATGTTTTTTAAAACGCGGTCAATGACTAGCAGAGAGCTTTCTACAAAACAAATCATCCATAATTTTCACCTGATACAGTGGATGACAGCATGAAAAGAAAAAATGATTTCTGCTAGCTGGACACTTTACAGAAAAGACCATCTGGGAATTTTGCTCAGGCAATACTGGTCATGTGGTTTTGCCAATTAGTTCCTTTCTTTTTCAGTATGAAAGCTGGCTAAACATGGGCTCTTAGATGTATGGTATTCTCGTGCTTTTAGAAAATCATAATGCACAGAAACATGCATACACAACAAACAAATGCATTTGATTTTTCTGTTATGCAGATGTTATTTTGTTTAATCTATCTACAGCACTAAGTGAACACATTTTTTGAGGCTGAAATTTTGAGGCACAATTTGAGTAAATTCTGTTTCAAAAGAATGTTCATTAAAAATGGCCACATTTTTAGTTATCAAAAAGGAAAAAATACTAGTCCATTATATTATTGCTGGGTGTACGTCTGGCCTCCCAACCATTACACCCACAAAATAATAATAATTGACTAGTTGGACGGTTATATATAACCGATTTGAAATTAATAATTAAACAATCTAGCAAATCACACAAACCAGGAGATACTGATGATTTTGCAATAACAATCTGCAACAAAAAATAGCTATAGTTTCTTTTTATCCTTGCCACAGAAGACCCAAACAATCTATTTGAATATTGTTTCTACCTTTAAGATGGATCAAAATCAATAAATATATTTTAACCTTTCTCTCATTACCTACAGAACACGAGCAGGCGCCACAGTCAACCACTTTATTAATACTATGTTACCAGTTTGACTATTTTATATTTCATATGTTATATCTTAGCATTATATGATCAACATGGAATTAATGGTTCATGAAGAAATATGCCTGTGGTAACAAAGGAAAAGTATAAATTTAATGCCTTGACTGTAAGGACAGAGCATGGCCTCATTCCTATTTTGCTCATTTACATTATTTTTATAGTCATAAAGCACTCACTGAAGGACAAACGCCCCTTACAAAAAACACATGTAAAATTAGCCTCTTCACACGTGAATTCAAATATCAATATATTAATGTGAACTGGACATTTTCACCTGATTGGCTTTTTTAACCCTCCTGTTATGTTGCGGGTCAAATTGACCCTTTTTAAAGTTTGAAAATCTAGGAAAAATACTTAAAATTATTTTTTCAGTATGAAACTTCTTCTACTGGCCTTAATTAGTGTAATCAACATTTTAAATGAAAATGGTTCATTTCATGTATTTGCAAACCCCCCCTGTATGGGGATTGACCCGGGAACATTTTTGCTGTACCTAAAAAATGAACAGAACAGGAGGGTTAAAATGTCCACATGTGGAAACAAAACAAGTCACATTGAGTCATGTTGATCTTCACATTTTCATTTCACTGAAATATTAACTACAATTTTCATGTGAGAACAACACATGTGACTCGAAATAGCATAGGTTACCTTTTTCCGCATCTTATAAGTGGAATTATTTTTATAGTTCATGTGCGTATTCTTTGCATGTTAGGTGTTCTCATGTGGTTTTTAACACATGTGGTTTTTAAACGTGATTTTTTTGTAAAAGGGATGCAACACGAATCTTTAAGTTCTTCTGTAGCTGAATGTGATTAGAATAGTTAATCCTCTCATATCCCCAGCCAGCATTTGTGTATAAAGGGACTGTGGGAGCATTAGTCACATTCATTACAGAAATCCTTCTTCCAGTAAGCCAGTCAGAAAACAGAAATCTTCATAAAACATTTTTTCGGTTAGTATCGAATTGTAAGAACTATCTGACAATTTCATTAAAACAAAGGTAAGATGGATGAGCTGTAGATGGCACTACAAAAATTGCACTCTCTAACCTGGCCATAAAATGTGATGCAATACTGTATCATCATGATAAATTTTGAGACATCCGTAAAAATCACACTTCATTTCATATTCAAAAACTTTGCATTTCAGCAAAAACTTTGCATTTAACAATGCTCATTAAATACCAACTGCTCAGTAAACACATTTAAATGTAAATTTATTGATTGATGCCTTTAAAAAAATGACTTGGTTTTCCTCAGTAACTAAATACATTATGCTGTGATTCCACCTCCTGCTTTTCCATGGTAGCAGCTGAGTTTCTGCACACTCTCCATTAAACAATCTTGGAGAAAGTCAGTAATGAATAATTGAGAGCTGTCGCTCAGCAACATTGCAAAAAAAGGGTATAATTTTAGCCTTGAAATTGTTGATTACAAAAAAAAATGAAACCATATCACTACTGGGTATCCAGTGTTTGTAATCTTGATGTGAATCCAGATGGAAAAGCACAGATGCTGGGATCAAAGCAAAGCTACAGGAGTCTCCAACTCTTCTGCAAATCAGGACATGAGAGGCTGAGGGTTTCAATATGGCAGGCTAGCCGAACTAAAGGTCAGACTTTCTTATTATCTCCAAGCATTGTACAGTTTGAAAGTTGAGGAGCTTCGTTTTTACCCTCCATCTGCCTACATATTGAGCAGAGCTTGCGTCAGAATAAGTATGAAGGAAATATGTCCTGCATGCAAGGCCATAAACAGGCCTGCCTTCTTTAGGGAAGAGGCTGCATCTGAAAGGGCATCTCAATTTAAAATCCAGTCACCTTTGTGAAAAGTAGAGGCAATTGATCAATTGGTCAGTTAAGCTCTCTAAAGTCATGTTAACTCAATATGCATGGATCCATGTAAACTCATACAAATCGTATTGCAATGTCAATGATTAGTACATTACTCTCATCCTGAGTTTTACACTGTCTGACGATGTATTTATGGCCTAATTAAATGCATCAAAGGGGTACAGGAGCAAAGGTATACCACTAGAGGTCAAGGTTATCCCAAAGGGCCAATGGTGTGGCATTCTTGACTTTTCAGGGGACACACAAATGATGTAAAAAGAGACAGTGATTCTGTCTGATTATTGCAGCTATACAGTATCAGACAATATGTTAAACAAGTTAAATTTTGTACTTTCCACTTACCACAAATCCTAAACATATTTGCAACACACACACACACACACACACACACACACACACACTAAAAGTCCTAAACTGTTCTTGAGTTCTGAAGGGCATACCTTCATCTCATGTCGCACTGGGGTTGTTGGAATTGGCTCGGACACCTCAGACTGCTCCATGGCCATCAGTTTCTCCTCATCCTCTTTCTCAGCCTTTTCTTCCTCTGCTTTCTTTTCCGGTGTTACCGTGGTGATGAGGTCACTCGTGGCGATTCCCTTGGCTGTGCCATACTGGCCCGTGCCCATCTCTGAAGTGGACATGGAATACCTCATGAACATTTTGTGGTTTTCACTCCAGATTGGTTTTTAGGGAGACATCGAAAGACTTATTAAGGCAGAATTCATTAATCTTGAAAAATAATACAGATAACATGTAGCAATATAGTAAAGAAATCAAGAAACCCACATAGTTAAAAAAGCCAGTTTTATAAGGGATTAGCCTTGAGATCTCATGAGATATTAAAGCTATATTATTCACACAAGAATCCACTCATGTTATCTGAAGAAAGCTTTTCCAGTGCAGCTTCAATCATATGCTGCTAACATATTATGAGTAGAGCCTTAATATTTTACTTCTTAAATAATTAAAGCGCATTTCAAAGTGCTCAGGTTCATATTTATAAAGAGGAAATGTCTGCCAGCTACACATCATTCAATCAGAAAATGTAAACATTTTTTCCCTGATATGAAGTAATGATAGCAAGGGATGACCTTTCTTCTTTTACCCTTATAAGGCAAACAGTGTATTCAAAATACTTTATCTCAACAGTTTTAGATTATGTTTTCAATTTTTTCTTTTATTCATTTCTTTCAGAAATGTGCAATTCAGTTCATTCTAATTTATACATTCACACCAAAGTATTTTATTTTATTTTTTTTAGCTTTCCCCACTGTTCATGCTTTACCTGTTCCACCTGAGATCACAGCTCTAGCTTTATGGCTGTAAAGCATGCCAGTTCATTTATACATCTGGGTCTCACTGAAAGGAAAATAGATGGCTTTTCAAACAAGCTGTATTTACTAGAAAATGTCAGCAGCATTTATGATATGCTACGCAGGAGATGAAAATTTTTAGCTGCATGCAAAAAGAAAGCATAAGTGTAAGGGCAGTTTGACTGAAAATCACAAAGAGGATGACTGATTATCAGAAGAGCCAAATTAAGGTAAAAACAAATTGCATAGGTTATAAATAACTGAGGGACAATGCTCAGTTGCTACATCTAAGAGCTAATGTGCAGTAAGTATCTACCTTTTGCGTTACGGTCATTTACATTGACAGGCAGTTTAAGTCCATGGTCTAGAGTCACTGTATTTATTGGATGACGCCGCTGAGCTGGAGAGATCAATAGAAATTAAATACTACAGTAAGGATTCAAGATTAACAATGAGACCTAATCTCTAAAAAAAAACCAAGATGGAGGATAAACAGCCAACAAATAATTAGAAACAATAGTGACAACAGATACCTGTCATATCGTCAGGACAATGGACTCAAAATCAGGCTTTAACACAGATAATGAAAAAAATGATTAAATCCCAGTTCTGCCTGTTTCTGGTTCTATTATGGTTAAAGCCTCACTGTTATGATGTTCTAAATGTGAAGTCGTTTTAGAACGTTGACATGTCCATAAAATAAACATGATAGGAAATGAACTGAGGAGAGCTGAAGATTTTTAGTTGAAGATTTTCACATAAAAATCCCCAGGGCCAGTAATATTTCTGTCAAATGTTACATTTCCAGCAATCAACTTTGCATGCTTTTTTTTATTCTTACCATTCACCAATTCAAATGGTTATCCCAACACAGTTAGATCAGATATAGACAGCTCTGCTAGTAATAAATTCAGAGAGAGCTGGCTCAACAGAGCTCTTGGGAACACAAAAATATAAAGGAATTCTACTAATTAATTTAGAAGAGGGGCAAAACAAAGGGAAAAAAGTACCTTAGAACAAAGCCAAAAAAAAACAAAAAACAACACTGTGCAGCAAATCCACATGGTGAGTAATCCCATCCTTCTATAGGCGATACAAAATAAACCCCTCTTCAGAGAGCCTGCCTGGCTTTAATATAAGTCATTTATTCTAGGCTTTCTGTAAGTTGGCTTGACGAATAAGGACATTAACTGTGGTCTGGGAATGGCTGATAAACCAGGGGAAAAGAGCAGCCCCACTAAGCTGGCAGAGAAGACAATGTGAGGAGTGGGGATAAAGCCCTGACTCAGAAATATGGGAAAAGGGGCAGTCTCAGAGTGAACATGGATTACATCAGCCTAAACTCAACATCCCAAACACCCAACGTTATCCCATCCCACTCCATTCAGGCCTAACACGGGAGGAAAGAGTCTGTGTGAGGTACCCACCACCATCTAGACTGCGGGACATGGTGTAGCGCTTGCTGGAGGAGCGTTCAAAGTAAGGCGCGGGACGGACAATCTGGGAGCTGGCCCGTCGTGTCTGGGCCTGGGTCCGGCCACTGTAGCGGAACTTGGAGCCAAGTGTGAGGAACTTTTTGGGAGGGGCTTCTGGAGACACCAACCTTCAGGACAGTGAGGGAGAAGTCAGCTCCATCATTACAATTCAGTTTTCTGCCTGACATTGCTCTAAAAAGGTTTTTTTTTTTAATGGAATGAAACAGATATTTATTGAATTATTCTTTTTTTGTATTTATTTAACGAAAGTGATTCGTTTTTGAAAATAATAATATGTACAGCACACAAATCTGAGACGAAATAGATGAAATAAAATTTTATGTGGGTAATAAATTATTTCGCTGCACACATTCATTAATAAAGTAGAGCTCATCTGTCAGCTGTGATTTGATCTGGTTAGTCTTTTGTTGTGCTAACACATAACAGCTGAATATTCGGTCTCATGCCAGATAATTTCAAAGGATCTGTATTGTCACTACTGAGTTAGTGGGCATAGAAAAGAATAAAACAGCAAACAGATCAAATAGAGTGGAAAAACCATTGAAAATTCAACATTGTTGAGCAAACTCTCACCTGAAAAAGGTGTGATGCTCCACACAGACTTTCCAAAGCCTCTTTGCCGCTCTGTGGTTTGGGAGTTTGAAACCTATCGTGCTTTCAAATTGCTCAAACTGGAAGTACAGAAGTACAGAGACATTAGCCCATATTCATCCCTGATATTTAAGTCACAAGCACTTCGGATTAGGTCTTTGTAAGATCACCTTGTTACAAAGTCTTGTAGTCAGGGTGATGAGCAGTTTGTGTAGAAAAATAACATTTATCACCAATCTAGGGATGGCATAAGGAAAACACAGGAAACAAGACACACATTTCCTTCACACTGTAGTGATATATCTGACAAGGGAAATTGGAGAGCTATTGCAGCAATCACTCAGTAAATCATGGGAGGGATGGATAACAATCAAGTCATTCTTCTGCCAGACAAGGCAGTTTACAGCTCATTTTATGAGCTACAAGCAATCTCAAAACAAAAGCCTTTTTAACAAGATAAATTTAATGTGACAACACACTGATCTGGTAAAACAGAAGTTTGTGTTAAATTGGAAAACCTGACAAAGGCAGACATTTTGACACTGAAAATATTCTGCCTGCCTGGAAAGATCTTAAAAACCTTTAAAGTCTTTAAACCTTTCTAAATAAATGAATGCATTTTGCACCAATACTACACAATCAGTTCAGACAGGCAGATAAGAGCTAAGATTGTGGCGACGATCGCAATTCCTTACAAGTTTACACTCCCATAAAAGTATTGGAGATGGAGCCATTTTAATGAACAATAAAACATGATTTACAAGTGGTTTCCATCCTTGGGATTCTACAGTGCAAAGTGATGTCCGATACACTTTCATTGCATCTTAAAGGATAAGCACCAGTTATTATAAAAAATGAAATACACCAGGCAAATGGAAGAAGTTGTGCTATTTTATGATTCATGTTATTAAACATCATTTTATTGAGATAAAGGCAAGGAATAAGCCCTAAAAGATCAAATCGCTCCCCTCTCCCCACCTTCCTTTTTAAACAATCTTCAGAATGACCACCTATGTCATATTTTGTGATGTGGCAGAGTGAGGAAGTGAGATACTGTCAAATTCCCTATAGCTAGCCAGCCAGTCCTTTTTCCATTAAAGAATTAGCCTATATCACTACAACTTGATGTGCATAAGAAAGCTAGTGTGATAATGCTAATGGAAAACAAGTTAAATCAACATCTGATTCTAATTTGTTTGCTAGAGGTGGATTAAAGTAAATCCTAAGGTAGGAGCTAATTAGCTAATGCCATCCATGTGCAGCCAAGATAGAGCTAACACTGTTGCACGCAGTTTGTATAGTCTCATATCCTTGTACTGAACACACAGGGAAGCACACAACTGGTATCTGGGCAAGATAGCTAAAAAGTGCCGTGGTTTGTTGGCTTTGGGAAGAAGCCTTCAACTCCGATCACCTCTGGCTCAAACCTTTGATTCACGATCAAATATTTCAATTTTGTACATTTCTGTCATCTTTTCAACCAAATTCCATCCATTTCTGTCATCTTTCCAGCCTAAAAGTATAATAGCAGAGCTGTTTATCTTCCACCTATTTCATCATGCATCGTGATTTTCTGGCTTGACTTTGGGTGGGCTTGACTTTCCCTCAGGGGTGATTAATCTGTCAAATTTGTAGCCATTCTAACAACAATTTCAACTTAATTTAATGAGAAACCTCTAGACTAAAACGAATTGGTCCAATAACTTTAGGTGGTGCTTACCCTTTAATAAAGTGCTGACAGTAGTGGATCTCTGTGATTGTCACGCAATGGAACAACTAGCAACACCATATAAACTTAAATAGTATTAGGAATGTGATTTTGACCTAGAGTTCCCTTTTATTACTAATTACAGAGTACACCAAATGCTTTTAGAAAGATTAAATGCAAATGTTCTGATATAATTTTTAATCAATGTCCTTCCCACAGTAGGTAAAGTAATGCAGTCCAGTAGGTAGCGCTTGGTATAATATAATTTTACCTTCATTCTATGCTATGCTGCATGAACAGCAGGGCAAGGAATTTTTTAACTGTGACCATTCTTCAAATAGACCAAGTAAAATGACATGGTGAGCTTATCTATTAATGCCAATATACTACTGTGATTTTATTAATAAAAATTGTGTTTCACTCCCAAAAGAGTGAGTTTGTAGCACGTATCAATTTGCTCTATTCACTACTGTCCACCATAACTGCTATTCACAAATTTACTCACAAATTCTTCACAAATTCACACTCATTCACAAATATGAGACAACTTAAATCAGATAACAGGCCTATCCAGTTTGCAATTATCATCCCCAAAGCAAAACAATAAGATATTTTCATTTTCAGGTCATTACCTCCCCAGGGCGGATTTTGATATAGAAATTGTTCCTTTTGTAGGAGATCTTGAGGACTTTGGGCCAGGCAAACCTGTTGATGCGCAATCTGTCACGGTAAATGAGAAGTCCACTGGCACACACGCCCAGCATGATCTCCACGCCCTCTGAATCCTGCAGACACAAGCCCCGGTCAGGAGCACATGCTCACTCTCTCTGATGGGTACAAGATGCGTCATTACTGTCAACAGGTTCAAGATGGATAAAGATTCATGACTGCGAAATGAGGCTTTGTTGTTGTCCTTATAGTTAAACATGATGGACGTAATGAAAACAGCACCAAACTCCTTAAAAAGTAACTGAAACCAGAGTACTTATAATACTGCAATTGGATACCATGAGCGAAGCAGGGCGGCAACTTTCTCCCAAAGCCTTTTATAATCTGGATAATGGAATCTGACAGCCAAAAACATTAAGTCAAATGAAATATATATATATATATATTTTTATTTTTATTTTTTTATTTTATTTTTTTTCCTGATATTTTCTAATCTAACAACTAGAATTTCTCAATGGTTTCCATGGTGCTCCCAGAATATATTATTGTAATGACAGGATATGGGGATGCTTTAAAGTTGTTTTCTTGCCAAATGTATTCTTAGAGACAGCATTATCAAAACAGTGTTATCTTGAACTTTATGTCCATTTATGTTAACCATAGGAAAAAATGCCAAAAAAAGAGAGGGTTTTGATTCAATCTACTGATGGGAAAAGACAGGCACAGAAAATTAACATGACAACATCTGCTTTCTTTCTTCTAACATGCTAGTTAAGAGCTTTAGTCCTTCTGCCAATCTGCAATTGTTTAAAATGACAAAAGGCTACTGTAGGTATCCATCCATGAATGGGCATCAACAATAAATTCTGAATGTGGACATCTGACCGGTCTGAAGAGGCAATGCAGATGTTTGGTGATGAGGCAAATGACAATAATGAGGGCCCTCTGAACAGAGTCTGCAGTTCTGATGTGGGCTATTGATATGTTCGGATGGGCTGATAATGGATCTGACCTCTCCAGGGCAGGACAATGAGCTTTTCCAATGATTGGTACATTTGGGGTATGAATGGGGGGGTCTGCCCTGTACAGGCATAACAAGGAGTGTTCCTCACCCTCACACCCACAGAAACATAACCGCGAGGCATAACATTACCAGCACTGCAGTGAAGCAACCGCAGCCATGGTGATGGAGTCTACAGTCAGAAGTCATGCACAAAGACAATTTCAAGGACAAACACACACACGCCACACAAAAATGCAGCCTTACCTCCCCTTTAGCTGGAGCCAAGCACTCAAAGATGCTTCCTATCAACTAGGCCATTTGGTAAGAAAAGAGAGAAGACATATACTGATCTAATCAAACTGAAGGGTACTTCCAAGGTCATCACTGAGTAGCCTACATGTGGAATGTTGTATTTATGTGGACAGTTACACTTTAGGCAAAAATTCAGGCTTTATTTTTATTATTGGTCCACACTGACATCATGCAGATTTTGAATCATCTGTTAACATGCTTGATCTCTTTTTAAAAGGGGTTAGATAAGCACCTAAGAGTACACTGGAACAGACAGCACAGGCAGAACAAAAAGAATGACAGAGATGATACAGCAGCTTAGCAATGTTGATGCAGGCACCACCATGGGAGAGTGAAACCCTTTGTCATGCACCGCAAGGCTTTTCGGTGCCTGTTATGGATGATTTTCCACCCTATTCTTGTGTTTGAACTATAAAAGGAATGCCTTGCAAGGTCTGAAGGGCCAGCAGTTTTCTTGTGGTTTTTTTTTATTCATGACTGTATTTTTTTCTGCCTTGGGCAACTGTTCATTTCTGTTGCTTTAGTATCTTTTGACTATTTCAGGCATTTGGGCCAAGCATTTTTGTTTGTCTTTGTGTTTTCGTTTTGTCTAAAACTGCTCCCACGTGTCGATAAAGGGTCAGTCTGAAAGGCCTGTGAACCCACTGCCTCCAGTGGGGTGTGTACAACAGAGAGCAAGCGGATGCAAGCATGTCTGTCAACTGACAGCAGAAGCACAGCAAAACCATCTAAACACATAATTACAGATGAGTCATTCATTGTCATCATAATAATACAGCTTTGAGGTTTTTTTTTCTGGGGGGCGGGGGCTGCATTAGGACTGAACAGGACAAAGATCACTCCTCGTTCACACTTCAGATCACCTAAAGAAATTTTCACATGACAACTGCACCGGTATCCCGGTCCATCATGCAGCAAAGGTCTGGTCAAAGGTTTATGGAGTGAAAAGACTTATAACTCCAGCTCACCTAATAATACTGATCAATGGTCAGGAAACTGGCATTTTTTCACTCCATGATATCCGGAAAAGAAATGTCAGGTCGGTTGTTCAGTGTGAGGTCATTTCGGAAAGGAATCAAACACGTTACAGGTACTGGGTCCTACTCAAGTGTGTGATGGATGTCAGGGCTTCCTAGTTGGAGTGTTGGCTGCTAAATCAGGCCCAATCAGAGATCTATCAGCTCGACTGGTCAATCTCTTTACCTTGGCATGATGGAGGTCCACTCCATACATAGACAGTTTCTTGGCGTTCTCCAGGAAATGCATCTCCGCTTCAGCTGGTGTCATCCCTCTGGGGTGGGGAGAGGGACAGAAGAGAGCTCCATAATCTTGATACCCAACAGTACTTATGGGAAGCATGTAAGTGTGGACAAGGGCAATTCTTGACAGCATTTAGGTTTAAATCCCTCTCAGGTCAAAATGAGTTGTACAGCAATCAATGCTTCTACAATCAACATTTTCTTAAAATGTAACTATATGTCTTAATGTATTATTAGAAATATAATGTCATTCTATGAAAATATAGTATGACATAAGTAGGTCCCATTATAGAAGGCGGAAAACATTATTACAAATACAATCACAATGTAGGAAAGGAATTTTGTACCAGTAAACAACATACAGAAATGGTAATTTCAAGTCATTAGCATTAGATTGTTGCCCCAGTGCTTTACTTGTTTCAGCAAAAACTCTCATGTTCAAGGGCCCTATTGTAGAATTCAAGCCCTACTGGACCTTGCCTGTGACTGACAATGCAACAAGTAAACATGATCATTCTTTAAAATGCACTGACATCTACGCTGCATCCATATTTCTGATACTTAGTGTAGGGACTGCAGCGATAACTTAATCAGCCACTTTGCCTTTCATCGCATTGCATAACCTGTTATTAGCAAAGACAGGACTGAAAATCACCAGCCGCTCTGGAAGTGAAATTGTTCCCTGAACAGAGAATGTGAGAGAGAGCATTGCCTCAGGCAGCATATAATGAAGTATGACACAGGTCTGAAGACAAACCTTTCATGTTCTGAAATAACTGAAATAATTGATAACATCAGCATTACCAGCAGCTTGCCTGCTGCCTTCCCCACTGGTTCTATAGTAGCAAGGTGCTGTACAGCCACTGTAATTCACAGTACAATGTATTTAAATTTACTAAGAATAACAAACCAGTTGAGGTCTTTAACACCCCAGAGGGCAGTTAAAGCCTAAATATGTTTCAAGCGGTTCATGACTGGTCTGGTAATTATAAAAAAGGAAAGGCAGCGCTCAAACCGGCTGTGAGCTGATACAGCCAAAAAGTATATAAAGGACTAAATAATGAACAAGAGCAACTCTTGCTCTGTTAAAATGTTTTGATTTTATTTATTCCAACTTTATTAAAAACATTTCAGCCCTATTGTCAGGCCTTCATCAGAATGCCAACAGAAATATAAAAAAAATATGAGCCAGTCAGATTGGTATTATCACTGAAATATGCAATGAATATTTGTTAAATCCCAGTTGAAAACACTATGACTGTAATTGTAACTCAATTACACAATTGTAACTCACATACACAAGTTTAGCACACAAGAGAATGCACAGTATGAGAGGCCAATTAAAAACGTGACTGAAAACACACCCAAAGCATTCAAATGAACACTAACTTATAGTTTTTGTGGAGGTCCATGACCTTCTCCTCCAGCTCCTTGGTCTGGTTGGGGGCAAAACGAAACTCGCTGACGTAGTCGCTTCCGTACTCCTCTGGGTCGTAATCCCCCAGCTCAGACTGGACTGTGTAGGAACCAAGGACGGTGTGTGTGGCAAAGGAGCAAGGCAAGCGGCCCGAAACCACATCATCCCTCAGTTGTAAGCAGAGGTAATACCTATGAGACAGAAATGAGCTTCAGCACTGCTGCTTTTCTGGAAGTGCATTAGACTTAAGATAGGCTTTAGGAACACACAGTTCCTACATTGTTCATTAGGTTACATTTCATTAATTCACCAGACTGTCTGATCCAGAGTGAGTCACAGTGCTGGAAAAACAAGTCCATTCACCTGATTAATATGAACAATAGTGCCATACCAGGCAAACACCATTCCCAGAAAAGCAAGTGAAAATGCAACATCACTTACTGTAAGCATTAGTCAAAGTTAACTATGCTAACCCAGGAGAGGATTGAGTTGGCATATGTTCACAATAAACAACCCTGATTGTATATAAAGTTACTTTAAACATTTCATTTTAAAGGATACCTGGTTATATCCTCTGACAGCTGTGCAGGATCTGGTGGGTAAAACTTTACATTGAATGAAAAATTCCAGGCACCACCTAAAATGCAAAAAAACAAAACAAAAAAACCCCCATTTGAACCACTGAATAACAAAGTGAACTTCTGGCATAATGTGACCCAAAGTGTAGCGACCTTCTTAGATATATAACCAGTTTCATTCAGAGTTTAAACCCCTTTCATCCTGAATGTGTGAATCATGGAGGTTCTACCGTGAGCTCCATAATGTTTGGGAAAAATACTTTTTTTTTCTTGATTTGGCTCTGTACTCCACAATTTTGGATTTGTAATCAATTCACGTATGGTTAACATATACATTCTCAGCTTTTATTTAAGGCTATTTTATACACTATGGTTTCAGAATGTAGAAATTACACTTAGAACTTATTATATGAATAGCCCCTTTAGGGTTTCTCTTCAGGAGATGAAACACATGTTCAATTGAAATCAGATAAGGTGAATGACGAGTAAAGAATTTTCCAGTTTTCGACTTTGAAAAAGCCCTCTGTTGCTTAACCTGTATATTTGGGACCATTGTCTTGCTGTAGGATGAAACCCCATCCGATGAGTTTGGAGGAATTTGCTTGAACTTGAGCAGATAAGATGCACCTGTACAATTCTGAATTTCTGCTAATCAGCAACTTTACATTGTCAAAGAAGACAAGTGAGTCAGTACCTGAGGCAGGCATGCATGCCCAAACTATAACAGCCCCACTACCATGTTTCACAGATGAAGGGGGTGTTTTGGATACTGGAAAGTTCCTTCTGGCCTCCAAACTTTGCTCTTGCCATTACTCTGAAACAAGTGAATCTTGGCCCCCACAAGACCATTTTCCAGAACTCTGCAGGCTCTTTCAGGTACTTCTTAGTGTAAACTGTAACCTGGCCATCCTGATGTGGTTTACATCTTTCAGTGTAGCCTCTGTAGTTCTGTATTTGAAGTGTTCCATGGACAGAAGTCACTGCCTCCTGAAACGTGTTTCTGATCTGGAAGACAGTTGTTTGGGAGTTCTTCATTATGATGAAATTCTTTGTAGGCCTACCAGGCCCTGGGTAATTAATGAGCTTGTCAGTGCTCGACTTCTTCTTAATGATCCAAACAGCTGATTTTGGTAAGCCTAAAGTTTGGCATATGTCTCTGACAGTGATTTTCTTATTTCTTAAATCAAGAAAAAAATGTCTTTGTCCCAAACAATATGGAGCTCACGGTGTGTTATTAGAAGTAAGGCACTAGAATGCATTAAATACTGCAATACCATATTTGGTTATTCACACACATATTGCACAGGCATACATCACCCCGTTAGAAATTGAGATAAAACACCCTGCTCCAAATTGCATGTTCTCTGATAATGTCTGAGAATATCAATAATGGTTCTACTGAGTACAGAAAATCATTTCCTGATTTTCTTTATGGGTCACATTTTCACAAGAATAAATGATATGGGAGCTGGTATATATGATATTTTTTCCCCAGCCATGGTTAATCTATTTTACTGTCTCACTGCATTTAAGACAACAACAGAGACGCAGAATAACAACTTACTTCTTATCTGTTTTTTCAGTTCCTTAGCAGGGTCCACCCAATTCTGTAAAATATTACAAAAATAAAAGTCAATTATACATTGATACATTTTTTCATGTTAAAATGCTTTTGAAGAGAGCACTTTACTTTTTGGTTCTCCATATCGCGGAATGTGATGCCAAAGTAGTCCTTTTCCAGGAGGTTGAGCTGGTCACAAACTTTGTCAAATAACACCTGTCCTTTGGCCCGTTTCTGTAAGATGAAAATAAGAACATGTGCTACCATTAAGGGAGAAAGCATAACATCCGTAGAAGATGTGCATATGTGAAAGGGACATGCCTGATTACATTACTTTACACAATATTCTAATATTACTCACAGAAATTATTGTACATGAAATTAATAACTACACACATTCAGGCATGTACACAGCAAATATAAACATGCACACATAGGCAAGTAAATCCACACAAACATAAAGACCCAAATGCAATTCAGGGAATTTGTTATTCCTCTTTCCAAATGCAACATTCACTAATACTCATCAGTCATGACTGAATGAGTCCCTTTTGTTATTCCCCATTGCTTCTCCTCCATTTTAGAATCAGCAAGTGAGCAGTGCTGTTACTGTGCTGCACAATATTACAACTGATGTGGCCAGCGCAATCAGATTTCAGGTGTCCAGCCAGCAAGGAAGGCCAACGATAGAATATTCTTGATGGCTGATGCTGTGACAACTAACACTGTTCATTGGTCATAAAAGGGAGCTTTTAGTCAAGGTCATTTTAATCTCCGTGTTCATTAAAATTCTGGATCTGTTTTAAAAAATAGTCATCACATTAATTATGGTTTTTGCAGTCAATTTTTTATTTCAAATGTTCTCCCTGACACCTAGTTGAAGGTGAAGATACACCACACTGAAAAGCACAGCTCAGGGGCATAACGCAAAGTGAGCGGGAGGATTAAGGAAGTGGGAGATGCAGGTGATAGCTCAGCAAACCAGAACAGACTTATCATACTCCATGAACAAACACATAAGCCTGTTCAACAGCCTCTTCCCCTCCACCAAGCTTTCATATTCACGTGTTTGTGAACAAAATCCTCGTCTGTAGGTGAGTGTCTTCAGCTTGTTATCAAAGCCATGGTTCACTTACCAGCACCTGGTAGAACTGTGGAGAACTTGAAACTCACCTCAACACAAATGCTTCAAACAATGCATAGCAGAAATGCATGCAATACATTTCCTGTAAATAATGCCAGTAAACATTCTGGGCAAAGAGGTTATTTAGAATGTTCTGACATCCGAGTAACCCCCTCCCCACTCCCTTTAGCCAAAAGACTGCACCATGTAACCACAACCGCTGACAGAAACAGCACACCCAAAACATTACTGTGATCATGGCATGAACTCGCCCATTTGTTTGTGAGTGTAGTAGTACAGGCAGCCCAGTGGGAGTCACAGCCTTCTGCTTCTGTTGTATTACCCAATGACAATATCTCCCATCACACTATAAAATTTGCTAATTTAAGTGAAGGTCATCCAATGCCACTAAATAATACTACTATGTTTTGCCCTGCAAAGAACCTGCATACAGAGATTTGTAATGGTTGTCATATTTCTGCAAAATGACTCTCCTGTCCAAATCTCAAACAGTGCAGACTGTGAATGGTGCAGGGTGTACTTACAATAACAGAGATAATGCACTGCCTCAATGTCTTCCAATACTCTCTAGACAACCTCTTTCCACATCGCTCCTAAATTGAAGATTCCCAAGGTAGATAATTGTGGTTTCTGGAGACTATTTACAATGTGTGAGGTAAACTGACTCTTGAGATTAATATCCCCCATATAAGAAAGTTAGCAAAACTAATTTCTCCTTGGCTGGAGGCACAGAAGGTTAGATGCTCCATCTTAACAGTCGGGATGTTATGTGGGATTTGTTTGACACTTTATTTGGGTAGCATCATCCCATCTGCTACTAAATTGTAACTGTCTCACTGGTCAACTTGATGCCAGGGGAAAAGCTGCAAGATGACAATATGGTGCAGAGGAAATATCACAGGTGGCAACAGCACTGATTACAGGACATACAGCAGAATGATGAAAACATAAATGTAGATAAAATCAAATGTCATCACACACTTGAATGTGTGAGAATGTAGTGTTCCAGGCCTTAAAGGGCAGTACATTACAAGCTCAGTTAAGTTATGCTGTTCTGCAACGCATGACTGACACAAAAACTGAATTCTATTCACGGCTGCAAATACAACAAACACACACACACACACACACACATATGTGCAGGCATACACATTTAACATACACTGAGCTCCATAACGTTTGGGACAAAGTGAAGTACAGAGCCAAATAAAAAGAGCAAACACTTTGGAGCTGAAACAGAACAGGCAATCTAAGCATGCTCAATATACTGCAGCTGAAATATTAGCCATCTGTAATAATGCATAATTCACAGACCTGATTACTGATGGATATACCACAGATTCATGATATCATACATAATACACTGTCATTGTGACATGATCACAAACAATGATCAAAGGTCATTTTCACTATTTTGTGTAAATGGAGCCCTCAGTAATCAACAGACTGTCAGCTACTCCATTGAGTACAAAAAGACCGGGCTGCTCGATGGACAGATGTCAGATTTTCTCAAACGCAAGAAAGGTCGACTATCGAAGGCGAGCAATGATACATACTGAACTACTTGAAAACAGCAGCCCATATACAGTGCTACTGTTAACATAGGATTCAGCATTTTTTACACAGAAAAACAAATACATTACGTTCTATAAACGCAGATATTCCAAGGTCGTTTTTTGAAGTTTACAACAGGCAATTACCGAGACTTGAACCACAACAAAATAATTACTCCTGTTTCCATTTACATTGACTGACATTTGTGTTGTTTATTGGTCATAATATTTACACTCCATTGGTGGAATTGCAAGATTGAAAGAGAAAGTTTAATTTGAATGAAAAGTAGAAAATGAAATCTCACGCTCTAGACAGCTTGCTCAACCTGAGTAAATCACAACACAATTTGCTTATTTAAAAAAATACATACTATTAGCCTGCCTGGCAAAAAGTCTTTAGATTAGAATGCCAAAACTAAATTTGTACCTTATTTAATCCTGCTAATCAAAACTGTGTATTAGACAGAGCCAGGCTGAAACGGAGAGCACAATTACTCTTTAAGCTTCCCTGAAGTTCTATTGCTTTGAACTGCAAAACCTTTAACCTAGAAAATTTGGAATCATTCTCATATTGAACAAAAAAGAGCAAAGAATTCCTCTTTGGCTCTTCTGTGGCATACCTTGTAAATGGAGTGTCACTGAGGCTTTGGCCACATGCCACCAGCAGGGTGTTTGGACAGCGTGCCCAGTAATAACTATGATATGACAAAATTTTCAAGAATGGCGACCCACAAATGCTTTACGATCTTTCAATCTGATGCTAAAACTAATCTGTGCAAATCTGTAGCAGGGATAAAACTGCTTTAAGTCGACTGGTTTCGAGTCCTTGGGGGATTCATTGTGGAACATGGTTTCATCAAGTGGAATACTGTTCATTCAAGACAGCTTGAATGAATATGCAGAACCAGAGAGATTTATTCATGAGGGCAGATTTTGTTTATTTCTAGCTATTTAAAAGGCGGGGCCAAAGACACTGCATCTGTCATGTTTGGCTCTTGCAGGCTTCGCCAGCCATTCTGGAAGGAAGCAAGCAATATCTACTGATCATGTATTAATTTAAACACAATTAAAACTAACTTTAAAAGCATTAAAAAAATGTACACGCAATTAAAATAATATTGTATGTTGCAAATGCATTTTAGTAGGGACCTTTGCTGCCTGGCTTGTTCTTTTTGTTTTCCTCGCTTCTTGTATACTGTCCAGTCTGGTGTCCCTTCTTTTGGTTCCCTTCCTTTATGCTTCTCTTATTCCATGCCCTATAATGTTCAGATATTTCTCACTTCCTTGAACTAATTCCTTTGGTTTCCTGACTCTTGCATCCCTCTAATGACCTATTAATTTCCGTCAAACATCATCTTAAGCACCTAAGCCTCTTTTACCCTGACTCTTTTAACTATGATTCCATAATAACAAATGTGCAATTTCCTTTTTTTAAAGTGTAGTAAAATGCAGTGAATGTTTTCATTTCCATATTGTGTGATAATAATTGTTACATGATAATTAACACAGTAAAAGCTAAATACAACTAAATTGTTTGTGGTCATTTTTCTTTTGCATGGTAAAAGCACAAATGCATATATTTATTATGTCAATTTCTTCCATACAGTCCAACTGTGCAAATTTGAATTAATCTAATAATAATATCTGTCAACTCACAGTGATTCATGAAAGTATATTATGGTATATAATTGTACAATGCCAAGTGACAACAATACCATATGTTCGGCTTTCCAGGTGTTGAGAGGCAAGTAAAACAGAACCAATCCAAAAATGGCAATCTATTGAATGAAATCAGAACATTGAGACAAATGCTTCTTCTACCTCTGCATGCACAAAAATGTGATTTCATTAAGAAGAATTATTCTGTTAAAACACCTTACCAGCTAATATGTATGATCAACAGTTACGCAAATGAATATTCATTTCATGTTCTGTAAATATATTTCTCTCTTTTAATGTTTCAATTGTTCTAGAACCAGAACAGTGTTTTTGCTCCCATATTTGGAGTAGGCTAGGTACAATGTTATAAAAATATTCCAAAGAAAAGAAAAGAGAGAAACAACGGCAGTATGGACCTGGATACCTAATGAACACTTGCATTACCATAGCCTTGCTCAAGTATTGCCAATTGTGTCAGTCCCTTGGCAGTCCAGAAAGCTTTTTTGCTTCAAAAACGAGTAAGTCACTGACGTTCACTTAAATGTCAAAACACCCCAAGTCTCAAAGACCATACCACAGCCAAAAATAAGTGTTCGCATATGCTGCACTGATAATTATCAATGAAAGAAAAATGCTCCTGCATTAATGCTATAAAATAATTAAAGAAAATGGAAGGAGAAAGCCGCCCTCCCACCAATGCTCTTTTAAAGAACTGCCTTCAAAAGAGGATAAACTGACCTAAATGTGTGAGCAAAGCACAAAATGATTGTTAAAGACAGTAATAAGATGCACACTTCACTTGTAATTGTCCAAGCGTGGTCAATTTTATATAGGAATGGACAGTTCAAAATGGGACTGCATCAGGACAAACAACCATTCTGAATCACAGTATGTTTAGTGTCCTGTGATAATAACATAGAAATGAAAAAGACTGTGTTTCATGTTAATGCAGCTCATCACAGTAACACTAAATAGCAACCAATATAAAATACTCCAGATCATAACAGTAGGATGGTTTCAGCATCTATTACTTCAAAAATAGTCATGGCCCATCAGACAATGTAACCATACTTCTCAAAACCATGCTCCAATTTCTTTAAAATTTTACTTGGTGATGGACACCAACCATGTTCATAAACCCTACTCACCTCCACGACGCAGGTATAGTCCGACCCATCCAAGAGGGTGATTTTGCACTGCATGTTCCTGGGATTCTTTGAGGTCTTCCCAGGGGACTTGGAGAGCTTGCTGGAAGATGACCTTGGAGATGCTCTATCGTCTTCAAACTGATCGTGCCTCCCCAGCGGAGTGCCCTCTGCCCCTCTCTCTCCGTTCTGGGAATGGCACAACCAGGAGAAAATCACAGCTGTAATGCAATGAACATCCTACACAGAAAGTTGAGCACTGCTGCTACCAATGAAATACCGTTTGTTCACTTTTCTCAGTCTCTAATCTTAGATTTCAACGAGCTAAAACACAAGACAAATCACCAAGAGATCCGTTACATAAACTGAACAATCAACAAAAATAGCAGAAATACAAGTATCATTCAAGACACCTACACATTTCAACAAGATCAAACTTAAAAACAGAAGCTACATGATTTAATTTTTTACCACAAATGTATTTGTGGTATAGTTTCCTGTATTGCCATACAAAAGTTTCAGAATTAATTTCCACTCACTATCTCAATAGAGAACAATTTGCGGTGGAGTAGAAGCACCATTAGATTCAGAACAAATAATGTTTTTGCAATTAACTTTTATGTTGTCATATCACATTACTCAGTCCATCTTTTAATTGCTAGCATTAGGACAATTGATGCCTTTCAGGGGTTTACATTATTTTCCTGAAAGAAATCAGCAAAGGCAATTTTATACTTTTATATATTCTATAATTTAATTTCAAGTTATCATTATATTTCAGACCCATATATTTCAAAGGTCAAGATTTGATGACATACAGGCTGTCAAAGGATGGATAAAGGGAATGATCAGTGTAAAAGAGAACACACAAGGGTACTGTAACTAAATAGACAATTTTATTTTCTCCTTCCCTTTACTAAAGTAATATAACATTACATTAGTAATATTATTAAGGTATTAATATAAAAACACAACTAACTTTCTACAAACTGCAGGACATCTAACTCCCACGCAAAGTCCATTATCTACTGCTATTTCTCTGCTTTCCATAAAACTAATATGTGCATATTGCATGTTTACAAAAGTGGTTCCCAGATTAAGTGTCAAGTAATGCTGCTAACATCTGGAGAAGCCCTGAAAAGATGGAGCTCAGCCAAACTTCACCAGAGGAAGGACACGGTCCCTCACCTGGTCCTTCCTGGTGGGTGTGCTGTGAGCAGCGGCAGCAGGAAACTGCTCCTCGTCACCCTGCGTGGGGATGTGAGGAGGTTGAGCTGGTGGAGTGGGCTGGGCCTGAGCGGGCTGCGCTGTACTGGCCTGCTGGTTCTCCCGCTCCTTTGATTCCACACCTGGTTCCGTCGTCATGGCAGATTACTGCAGCAAATAGATCAACAAAGCTTTAGGAATGATGCTCATAACTACGGGCAATTACCCCTACATGCTAATTTCACAATTACTTTTTTCAATTAATCTTATCACTGACGTTACTAAGGCCTGTAAGTTAGCCATTACAATGAACCAGATACACCAGATTTCACAAATAGTGATGATGTCTGTTATTGGCATTTATTTATGCACCTGTACAGAGCAAGATGTGCTCAATTGTTGCTAGAACAATCAATTGAAAAATATTCATTAATGTATTCAGGTCTGATTTACCCTCAGATAGACTTAGAGCCAAATGCACTAATCACAATCAAGGGTTATTTTTCATTGTACCTCCAAACAGCACAGCTGTGCAAAGCAGTTGCAATGCTAAAAAGCTTCTGATGAATAATTGAATCTTGATTGGAACATGGGCTGTTTCAAGGTGAATATAGAGGTGAGACCCTCTCTTTCTGACTTCACTGCAACCTCGACAAATACTGTATATTCAGGTGTTTAGAACCATTCCCATGCATCTTAACGGAATTACGCACATTATGCAAGAGCTACTGGCACTTTCTAATGCTACCTACAGTAAAATGCACCTGGGTCTCATTAATGGAATGTATTACAGCTAAATACCAACACAGCTAAAGACTTGCATCATTTCATTTAATTTCTCTTTAATTTAAGATTAAAAAAACATCTCATAATGGAAAAATGTATTTTAAGATCAGATTAACTGAGTTACATTATGAATATACATGTTAATTACATGTACAGCAACATTCCAACTTTATATGATATAAATATTTTCAAAAAAACATCAAAACAAGGACAAAATTCTGATTAATCTGTTATAATGATGCATAAAAGCACATCACCACAATAATACTGTTAAAATCTAACATCTGTCAATGTCCGATCTTAAGCAGAGATTGAAAAATGACTGCTATCAAGCAAAAACATTGTTATTGATAGTACATTTTCAAGGCAATTAATCATATTATGTTACAGCACACTTCCAAGATATTAGCTACAATGCTACTATAGCACAGCATTTACACACTCAATATTATTGAACTAAACTTAGACCCCGAGATTGTTAAGTAATTTCTTTTAAATTAGGTCATTTCTTTAGGTGAATATAGTTGAGTAAAAAATGGTTTTCGTCTATAACATCTCTACTACTTCCCCGATAATTCACCAAATTCTGAATTTAAACTTTACAGAGGAAAAGATGAGTAAGGATGAAATCGATTTCTGCACTGATTAAATAATTCACGGTCACTTCCAGTTATGGTTCACCAATCAAACTGACATAGACACATCTACTTAAAAAGTAGAAGTCAGACTGCAGACACAATAATCTCAGAAATGAATGTTCACAATACAAAACCCTTAGAAAGGAGTGCTAAGAATACAGTATACTGTGGGGAATTAAACACCGTTTTTATTTTCGCAAAGAAACTACGGTAAAACAAGTACCATCTGTGTATGAGGGCAGAGGTTCCGGTTCAACTTTGCCCCTGATATCTAGAGAAATTTCATTAGTATAATGCGGTAGCCTTGGACATCTGGAGTTTACGCCGGGAAGCTCGTCACTGCTGGCGATGGCCGTTGACTCCCTCGCCTCTATTTTTAGTCCCGTGTTTACATTGGAGCCTGCAAGGTCAGAGCGGAACCTCTCACTCCAGCTCACCATGGTGCGGTTCCAGCGTTACACGTAGTGACCGAACGGCAGCCGAGGCACGAAAAAGACATACATACGCAGCAGGCCTGTGGGGTGTGGGGGTTGGGTTGTCAAGGCTGCTGATTCTGTCTGCAAATGCCAGACACCTGGATTACTTCCAGTTCTGCTAGTTCTAATTTTCCTACGAATATGAGATACTGTATAGAACGTAGAATAATAGCTTCATTGAAAAACTTTAATAGCACACTTAAAATCCTAAAATCTGGATTTTAACTGTGCATTTTACTTTTTGCAACTTGACATACCTGCCATTTACTCATTGTTCTTAAGTTATTATATTGATCCAAAAATCATGCAAAACATATTCCAAAACTTGTGAAGGTCATCTTTGTTTTTGGACCAAAGACAGGAGTACATTCCCTTGACTTTACAAGCAATAATATTACGAGCCAGTGCAGGATGCTGACGGGAGACATATTGTTTGAAAAATAGCTGGAATGGAGTAGCAATGCAGAACAGAGCCCCATAGAAGCTGTTTAATCTAATCGTATCTAATGTAGGTCACACTGCACTGCAGGCTCAGAAACAGAGCAAAACAACAAACCAGATCTTCCTCCCGCCAAATGACAGCTGCCTGCTAGCAGGGCTATGCTAGCATGTAAAGCCATTAAGATGATGACACAGTCAGTTTTTCTGACTGTCATCATCTTTTCTAGTTTTTCAACATGCAATTCTCCTGCCTAAGAAACAAATGCAAATGTGAAACCCAGGTATTGTGAGCTACATTTGAGGTAATGTTACTGACATCTGAATTCTGGTATTGAATCCTCAACTGTATCTCAAGTGTGATTAGTAGCCCTTCTGGGCGACATATAGCAGACATTACCCATGAAGGGAGGGCTTCAGCTAGCTGGGATAAAATTTCATCACACACCAGCGACCCCTGCTGGTCAATCATGCACACACAGTTCACCTGTTTAGTTGTACGTTGTCTTCCTTCAGCTCGTGTCTGTGTGAGTCTGGCTTGCTGAGGGCCTTTGAATGTTTTTATTTTTATTTTTGAGATCAATGAGTCAAACAGGAAATATGGTTGGGAAAGATTAGATATAGCCCTTAGGCTTTCAGCTGAGGAGTAAAACAGTGAGTGATGCCCTGTGAGAGATCTGCAGACTGCATTATAATGACTCAAAGTCAAAACCCATGGTGCAGTATTGCTTGACTTCTCATCTAGTGCAGCCTTGACAATAAGCCAACTCAGCATTTTCCACTCTGAAAGGTATTGATGGATTTTTTTGGAAAAAGCATATGATACAAAGATGAAAAGTCCAAAAGGCTAAAATGCCTGTTATCAAGGATTAGAAGCAATCAAATTAGTGGGGGCATTTTAGAAATGCCTCCCATGATCAGGAAGCAGCCACTATAATGTGTCACATTTATAGCCCTGATAAACAGCAGGGGTTTTAGATAATTCTTGCATATTTTATTTTTCAAGTTTCCTCAATAGTCTATCAAGTAGGCCAATTCAGCAATGTATTCGTAAGATTATGGACTATGTTCTACTGTCCAAGAAAAACTGACTGTGTGTCAGTGGAGATTTAGAGGACTAACTGTCAATCACAGTTTTGACATCAAACAGTTCAAAGAGAAAGGTAAGGTGCTTGTCATAATTTTCATATCTTTGAAGGGCCAAACATGCAGTAGGCCACACTATTCAGCAGCTGATGGCTTCTGTTGTTACAGAAGCCATTCCAAAAATGCAATGATGCAAATAACCATTATCAAGGCAGCAAGAGACACTTCCTAAAAAAAATCTCACGCATCCACATCTACTGTGAAAACATATGGTACACACTGAACACTCTCTGCAAATGCTGCTATAAATTCAAATAAAAGCTGCTTTCCTACAGTAGCTTCCAACATAACAACACACTGCACATTGCCAGACAGCGTTTGGATTTCAATAATATGACACAGTTTATCTGTTAATGCAACACAATAATTTGTGCCAAACATGCTAATCCTAGTGGGCAAAATATTGTGACTGCCATGACAGAGTGATACTGATCCATGATACTGATTTGCTATATGTTTGCATATTTTACAAAACACAAATAGTAATTTCATTACCAGTGGCAAACTAAACACTTGAACAGCTTGTCCATCCTACATAAGTAATCACCATCCTACACCAATGCTGGCGAAAACATTTTAATCTGCTTAAATATTTCAAGATGTTAAACATACAGTGCATTGAGAATAAAAGACAAGATGCAAACTTGAGACAATGATTAATTTTTGCTATGCAAACAAATAAATGAATATAAGAACAATATTCATTCTGCCAATGCCCCAAGTGCTGATGCAAAATGGTAAAAATGTTGCCATTTAAATAGGCAAAAGTATTCACTCCCTTTGTACTAATAACATAAACTGGACCAGGTGTATTCAACTTTCATGAGAAATCACACTAAAAACATTAACAAGGTCCAACAATGATTGATTTAAAATCCTTTGTTCAACTGCATGCTTGCAGAATTCATGTTTTTAAATTATATCCTTGATGTTTCGTATACAATGGTCCTAACTGGGAATCAAAACCACAACCTTTGTGTAACAAGCCCAAGTCCCCAAAGATTATAGGAGATTGGTGTCCAGCTAAGGCTCTTCTATGTCTGATCACTCTCCCTTCTTTACCATGAAAATAAACAAAATGAATTGAAATACTGCCGTAAAACCACTAGCCACTTATGCAAATTGCCCTAAACATCTGTCATCTTTGGAAAATGAGAGGCAACTTCCAATCTTGCCTTCTCTAGTGTGGTGACCTTCAGCTTGATCCTTGGATCATGAATAAATGAACAGAATGTGGAAAACTGTCAATTTAAATTAGCTGAAACCTCACATCAGATGCTTATTGTTCTGTAAGTCTGATTGTATCAGTTTACAATGCAGCAAGGTTCTTTGTGTTTCACTGGCAGAAGCATATACCCTTTTTGACCGAAAGCTGTAGAAAAAGCCTAGAAATGGCAGGTATTTAACTTGCTGATGTAATATGAATTCCACCCAGGAAATACACAGCTCATTGAACAGAAGGTGCAAGGATAAGATAAAGAAAGAAAGACCATCATTTTAACTTAAATTCTAATAGGTATTCTAATACATACTGAATGTTCAGATTTGAAGGGGATAAAGGAAAGATAAAATCAGAGAGTGCATAATTGGAATCTTGTGTGATTGCAGACTTGAAAATAGTGATACTTGTATAGACGCACATAAGCGCATGAAACAATCACCCTTAAATAAGGTCACTGCACAAAACCCACTGCTCAGCCTCACTGGGCAATTTTACACATAGGTGCAGTGCACTGTATTAAATGTTACAAACTTCCGGCCTTCATAGTGTGGAGGGACAGGCATCTGTGTAAGAGTGAATGAACCGTGAATGTGCCACAGCACAGCAGAATCCCCATTCATATAACACAGAACATTTTCGTCACTCTAACATTCTGCAGTCCATCTCCTCCTCCACAAGTGAATGGCTGACAGCTGTCAAAAACAGTGCCATTCTGATCTTTTTGCCTACACCTTCTCACAGCCAGTATGGTTTAGCCAGGGCCTCATCACCATAATTATAACCTAGGAAACCCAAAGCATGAGGACTCTTGGAAACTGTGTGTACTCTGCATGTGAAATAACCTGAAAAACAATGAATGGGCTCAGCAGAACTGACGAAGGAAGGGTGATGCATCACACACGTTTTGAAATCATACCCTGTATCCAAACATCAGCTGGGTTGTTAGCGGCTCTCCAGGCCTGACACCTGCTAGTTGCTCTTTAGAACACCGGTACAATGACAAACCTAGACAGAATGAATGGTCTTTTATCCTCATCAAACACTCTCATGTTGGAATGTTCCCATGTTTCTTTGAAGTGCCGAAAAATGCAAAATGAAAATATGCAAATGACTATTGCCTCTTGTTTCCTACATAGAATGCTGAATAAAATAACACCACCCAGCAAGTTCATATGGGAAATATTTTGTAAGTTACCATATGTGTTCTAAATACAAGAATGATGTTTCAGGAATTTTAATAATGCCTTTACTGAGGGTGTACCTGACTACCGATGACTGTGGGTATGAAATGAAGTCAGAGGAATTATTTTTCTATTTTTAAAAATTTTTTTAAAGTTTAAATCAAAATTAATTTTGTAATAATAAAAGAAAAAAATAACCGTGATAAAATTAAATATCCAGGTAAAATGAATCGCTGAATTGTACTGCTGAGTATCTTAAAATAGCAAAATAGTTTGTAATAGTGATTCAAATATTTTCACTATTTCACTTTCACTTGAATAACTGTGAATTCACAGCCATACAGTTGTAGGTAAGTCATTAAAATTAATTCACAGTTTTTGCGACTTCTTTATAAAAACAGTGTTCCTCACAGTTCAAATAAACCATGAAACTAATGCATACTGAAAATTGCAACAAATTTTCCATGAATTGCCACTGAAATTGAAATTGTTAATCCAAGGTATGGCTTCAGTACACACTGCAAATATTACTCGCAAAGGAAATTAAACCAACTAAGCAAGACGAACATCACAGCAAGAACTAGGGTTTTACAGTTCCAGAAGGCACTCTCATGGAGACTCCTATCCCAAGAGCTTCACAACCTCAAATCTGCCATATTTTTCACCCGAGCTTCATCTCTTTCATCCTCCTCACACATTTGCATGTGATTACCTCAGATGGTCAGGGGGAAAGTGGGCGCATTATCCATCAATGTGTAAGCCAGTTTTGGTGGCTGATGAGCATCTTTAAAATAGGATTACCGTGGGCTGCTGTTAAAAGAGATCTAGCCACAGTTTCCTGTTCTTCTCAGATGATATTCAGTTAGCTGGGGTATCTAGCCTATTTGGACTCTAGGCTTCAAAAAACTTAAAAGCAATTTCACCCAGTCACCTGAAAGACTGTTGGCATGAGGCAATTTTAAAAGTAGACTTTTGTTCTTTGTCAAAGTTAATGGAACCGTAGAGTTTAGCTTACCTTACCACTGCTTTTTCCTATCTTGTGCATTTTTATTTGGAAAAAAGGGAAATGGCTTTGAACCTTGTCTTTACAAATATACTTGAACGTGTGTGTAAGAAGATGGACAGGATTCAGAATGGATTTATAGAAAACTATAGAGGCACGTAAATAATAACCTCCAAAATGGTTTTGGAAGAAGGGAAACCAAAAAATGCAATAGTCCTTGTGTGGCATCCTTGAATCACTTGGAGATATTAAGGTCATATTTGTTACAGTTGTAAGTGGAGCGAAACTGATGGTGTTTAAGACGGCATGTACAGTTTACGTTTAAAGAATTAAGAATGGTTTACATCAACATTCATGTGAGTAATCTATGTATTCAACTAAATCTTCGATTCAGATTTTTACAGCAAAACAAAAAAAGAACTTTTATGCAGAGTTAAGGCCTTCATTTTTTCAACACCAACCTTCCACTCATTCCTGAAGAAAAATCTATGTCCTCAAAATGATCTATGTTTTCAAGACTGTATAAAGGCCAAAAAACAACACCTGTCCTAATTTCAATGTAAAGAAAATAGTTTCCTAAAGGACATCACACACCATTGTCATAGTGTTACTGTTAAAATCTCACATCTGGCATTGCCTTGTGTTAAGCATGTTGCAATGGGGTGAAAATGATTATCTGGTACCTTTAAATATGACAAGTGTTTCCGATCATAGATTCTAAAGAGAACAGTTCAATGACAAGCTCAAAAATCCTTTTTGCTACAATATTTTGTGTCCCTTGTCATGGTCACAGACATGTATGTGCGTGTAAACTGCCATCTCTAGGGCTGGTATTCAATTAACATTTAACTTGGACTTACATGTAAATGCAAGCATAACAATTTTCTTCACAAACTTAGTTTGGTCAGTTAAATTTGAAATGTGAGACGCATTAATTAATGGGTACTGTAAAAAGTTACTGACACACATAGATATAATTCTATCAATGTATGTAACGACAAGCACATTTAATTGTTATACTGATTGTGACATATACATAAATACACAAATAAACTAAGATGTCTAAGTATGTACTATCTAATTTTACAGAAAAATCTGCTTTTATAGACCAATTTATGTTAACATTAGGCCCTGTTTCACAAATAATCAGTTACAATGTCACACTAGTCTTTGGATGTTTTACAGAAGGGGGACTGATGACTACCCCAAAAACTGTGTTTTCATCTGCTCCCCATCCTTTCCTCGCTTGCAGAAGCAGTGAGTACACAATAATGGCCAAAGGGTCTTCACATCAACAAACAATTCTGCACTCCTCATTTTGTACCCAATTATATAAAAGAACATGCTTTTTACAGAATGTGGAAATCAAAAACATTTTAAGTACAAAATCAGAATTACAGAATTAACTAACCGATAGAACCCAGAGATAAAACAACAGTCAATACTACAGTCATTCTTATTTTCTATTAGTTACACACAATAGTGTCTAGCAAGCTAGCTTGTAGCAACTCCAAATACATTATACCTGGTGAATCTCATGAAACTGGAAGTAGTTGGAAAACTAGCTGACCAGTAACTACCAAATCAACAACAAACTAAAACATAATTTGGTTTAAATCTTATATGCAGCATTTTATAAGTGCTTTTATTTGCCTAGTGTTTCAGTGTCTCACAAGAGAGCTACTCCCACCACATACCATCACTGATTTCATTAAGACTAGCTAACACTGCAGCTCACTTAAGAAGCAGAAAACCTAGGACACATCATGCCCAGTTACATTTGATAGGACATGTACATAATCCGTCCTAGGCCTACTGGAATGAGGGGCAATTTACGCTTACCCTCCATTCAATTACAGGAATGTTTCAAACCTATCCAAACAGGCTTGTCTACCAATACCATGCTATGAAAAATATGAAACAACTGCGGTTCAAAAAACAAATAAATGTAGTAATACGCCAAGTCAATAACTGATTATTTGCAATATTATTAGGTTACTAAAGCACTTCCCACGCATACACATTCGGTTTATGTACCTTTCCGGCATCGTGGGAGCTAATCATGTAACAAGACAGTGGAAGCTTACTGTAACAAGCGCTGTACCACGAGTGGTGATTTATTTTCTTGTATGCAGGCAGTTTCTACATGTAAATTACAATTTGCCTGTTTTTCTGTTGCACGTGATGTGATGAGAAAAATGCCAAGTCAGACTGAGTAGACTTCTCGGTGGCAGCGGTACTCCCCTTGTAGCCTTACTGTACATCCAAACCACACCCACCGCATTGCAGAACAACACGCCAATGCAACTGAAATACAATAATAGCTCCTGCTATTCAAAAGCTGTCCGAAAGCAGTGATGGCCTCGCCAAGGTTTATGGGGTATGACTACACCACCAAAGAACGGACATAACTGCACATATCTCATATTGTCAGACTACTTACAGAATGGAATTAGTCGATTTCTTAGAAATAGCTATCTAAATTTTAGTCACGTCGTGTTTTACAAATAATAGTAAATTCCAATGCCCTATTTTTATTTCCATACATTGGCAATCATATATTTCTGTATAAATGCGAATGCTAAATCAATCTGTGCTCTGAATTAACGATCTCTGAAGCATAATCTCCAGCAAGCTATTTATATTGTCAAGAACAAGCCACAATTATCAAAATTGTTAGCTGTGTGCATTAACAGTCAAAATGCAATACAGATAGAATCATTGCAGGCAAATCGCCTTATATTCATTAATAAAGTATGGCTAACTGTGATACCAAAGTAGCCTACAGATTTCTCTTCCAATGCAAACATTGACGCAAAACATTGAAATCTTTCCTCGTTTCCTCTACATGAGGAATATAAGGTTAATTTCACAGGAAATACGTTGTTAATCAAATAATGTATTTTTGTTTTTATTTTGGCCATGCAAATTTCGTTTCGTTTACCAGGTATTCCTGTCTCCTCCTCTTGGGTTGGTGAGACGCAGTTCCCCCAGTGCTGATGCTGCTGACACACACTAGCCTGTCCTCTTGCCAAGCGCACTGACCAAGCTGAAGTAGAAACGGGGCAGCGCAGCATTCTGGGATACCCACCGATAGCAAGTGGAACCCTCTCAGTCCTGAAATACTGTAGAGGCACAGTGTAGCTATTTTATTTATTTATTTATTTATTTATTTATTCATTCATTTATTTTATGAGCCATTTGTTTTTCATTCTCCACATTGCCATTTAAATGTTGGAATAGGGACACAAAATGAATGGTTCTAAAGTGAAAATCAATTATTAATTTGTTCAGATGTTTCTCTTTGAATTATAAAACACATCTTAGTAGGTGTACAGTATATTTTATTAAGTCACTCACACTATCATTCACATTTCTTTAATGGATAGAAGCAGTTTAATTAGCTGAGACCAGGAGAATCAGATGCAAGTTCATGATTCTATCCTGTTGCATTTAACCACTTCTCTAGCGACCCCTTTTTAACACAAGCCTGAAAAGCCTGAAAATGGCATACCCAAAATGAAACTGTTACTATTCTTGAACCATTTTGACTAAAGGCATAATTCTGGTTTCTTCTGAAAGGTAACCCTTGGGAGCTTTTTTCCCCCCCCAGGAGTCAGAATTATTCTAAATATTACTGAAACAAATTAAAAGAAGCTCAAACGCAGCTTCTGTGTTTTTTTTTTTTGTTTGTTTTTTGTTTTTTTGAGTGGATACAAATGCTTGTGGCTGTGCCTAGTCAGCTAAGACACACAATCGAGCCAAGGCTACAATGATGGACAAAATGTGGTTCAAATTTGATGACAATACAACCAAAAATTTGTATTCAGCAGGTTTTGTCTAGGCAGGTTTCAAAAAGGTCATTTGGTGATTCCAAAAGGACGCTTGGTAACCAAATTATATTATGGGTCTTTAGAGGTATAACAAATGTTGATAAATTACTTAAATTTCTCAAAATAGAGAGGTGATCTCACTGCTGTCATTCACCATTATGCTGGAAATTTTTGTTCTTGACAGTTTCCCAAAAGAAATGATGGGATTATTTCTCATCACAGCATGCACCGATGCCTGCTCTAAATCTTGAAAAAATGGAGTATGCATCCAGGTATTTATCCATGCTCCGTACAATGGTACTTCAGTTTGGACTCCAACACTCCAACATGGATGCATGCTCTTTATGCACACTCAGACCATGGAAGTATGTGGTTTCAGACAGCCATTGTCACGGTCCTCAAAGTTCAGTGGAAACAAAAACCTGAATGCATTCCGGGAACTACCGAGGTTCCCGACAGGTCCAGGTAAGGATGGTTCCTGACCTATTTTGTGTATTTTGTTTCACCTTGAAACATTAAAATAACACCCTATCAAACTATTGTTATAACAAACCTGTGTGCACAACCTGTATTCTGTATTCAATTAATATGGCCCAAAGAACCTTGACTTTACAAGAAAATAGGTTTATTAAAAGCAACAGTATGACTTCTCACAATAACCATTTTCTTCCTGTGCTTTGTCATGCAATTAATATATTTGGCTACATATCTTCATTTGGCGCTCAACTATCAGAAGAAAATGGTTGCATTTTGACCAGGAACACACTGAAGAATTAAAACCAATGTCAGCTCCTTCGGGAGTCTCCTGGCCTTTCCATTTTTACTTCAATAATTATCATTGTTGGTCATGAAATTGGTCCAGCAGAGACCATCACTTCTTCAATTATATCATTTCAAACAAGCTGGCTACCACTCAAGGATCTCCTACTCCAATCATACTCATCTCACATTAATGGTCAGACATTTCCATTCTGAACACCAGAGGTTCAAGAAGAAACCTCAGTTGGAACTCCACTTCAGTCAGGGCCTGCTCTTATTTCTCTCCCTTTGCTGATCTCACACACAGGGGCTAATACTCAGCTTTGGGAAGCAATATTCAAGAGGTCAGATTATCCTGGGCCCTCCCATGATTCATGCACATGCACACACCAGCACATGTGAATTAAATCATTTTGCATAGTTCCCCGAAGTTGGGAGAAGCTTTGCAGGACCTGAGTGAATCCACAATACTGCCTCAGCACAGACACTTGACCTTTTCCCTCTCTAATTGCTTTGCCTTTTTTAACATGCTACATGCATCTAGCTGTTGAGAACATGGTTTCCGTGGTCACCGGTATTTTGCATTCTATTCCCATATAACAAATTTTCCACTCACTGCTACTAGGAGATCGTTTCATGTTGTGCTGATTTCCAATATTCATAGTTTCTATAGAAACATAGGAGGAAATAACACTGTTCAGCCTGTCATGTAAAATTAATTCCAATGCAGTATATGCAGCATTACCTTAATTACTGTCCACTGACATGAATATATAATCAAAAAGATGAAATGGAAAGATAGTATTTCCTTGAATTATCTGTTTATTAAAAGATTAAACTAATCTCCAGCATGGATGGGAAGTGAAAATAAATGACACTCAGATATAACCAGATAACAAACCAAATTAAAAGTTAATTAAATAATTATGGTGTTTAAACCAATAATTAATAGAAAATGATTCCACACAATTAAAATGAAAATCATTTGCTGTATGTGTTATTAGCACACCAAACTCCATGTATTACTGCATAATGGACACGTGCCACGCATTTGTATTTTATTAATATTTATATCTACACAATTAAACGATTCTTTTTGCAAATGGAAAAATTTGTTGAATTACTATGTGGAATCCTCTTTTTGAAATGATTCCACATAGTAGACTTCCCCATATCCTTGCTCCCTTCCAAATGGAATATGGCTGATATTAAAAATCATGATTATGCATAAAAGGAGTGGCTGGAGTGTGCTTTCTGGCAAGAGACTAGTCTAGCATAAAGTATTGTCTGAGGGCACAGTCTTTCCAATTGACAGTCAACTGACAACTGGCTAGTACTAGTCAGCAACCCTAGGAAGAATGCAAAAACCACGAAACAATTCAAACTCAGCTGGTGCAAACAACAGCTGCTGCTGTGACACAGTATGTGTTACATGTGAACCACCTGTGTAGTGTACCTCTGGGGAAATCTGAACATTTAGAAAAACTGCCCAGCCTAAGAAAAGAAATCTCTAGTTTAAACATGTTTTTGACCTAATCTGTTGACTTTCTTAGGCCTAAAATATCTCTTTACTTTTCTGTTTATACTATGCCTTTAGTGTGCGTAACATTTGTACTGTATGTGAACAAAATGCCAACTTCTATACATAATATCTTTTCTAACCTGGAAAACACCTATGGCTTCCCTTTGAGACAGATAACCTTACTTTACTGTCTACACATGCAGGGTTTCTACAAAGAAACATAAAAGGTTATCTGCTTGCGCATGGGAAAAATACACTCCTTAGATTCTTCACCAACTAAAACTCTCAGAAATCCCTCACTCATTCACTTGTGCAGTAGCGGAACTGCTTTTCTACAGTTACTATTTCAGCCAACATATACTCACACAAAAAAGCCTTTTAATGTGTCTTAATATTAAGATCCAGATGTTTCTCTGCAGAAAGAGAACCAATCGTATGTCTTCTGCGGCATGCCATGCTTGCTGTGCCGATTGTCAGATCATTTGGATGGCAACACAGCAGAGTGCTATAGGCTAACAGCTAATGTGTCACTTTGATTCTCCCTTGCAGTTACCCCAGAGAGGTGTGATTTATTAACATATAGACATGTAATTATCTCCCGAAAAGATATCTGAGCGAGAAAATTCATTAAATGGTAGGTTGCACTTGACGCGGGAAGCAAGGCAATCTCAGTTTAATCAGAACTTAATGTGCATTTTTAAAACACTAAAAAAAGGCAACACATGGAGACCAGTAAATCTTGTATACACATATAGCCAACTGCCTTCCAATTTTCTGATATAATGGTGCGTATGACGATTGTAGTCTAACAGTTCTATCTGAAAAGCATTATATACTGAGAGCAGAGAGGTAGCAGGGCTCATTGGATCATTAAATATTTCTTCCTTCATCAATAATGTATGATGTACACATAGCTGAGTGGCTCATCCAGTTAAAGGAGCAGTTAATGCACAACTGGCTTTAGCATCACCCAGGGTAGTGAGAGGTTCAGTCATCTGTGATGACAGTATGTCATTATACACCAACTAGTACAGCTGTTTGAATGGGTGCCCTTAAGCTTGCATGTTCATCCGTGCAAGCCTGACTAATAATATAATATAAGAAGCACTCTGCCAAATCCATAGTGGAAGTTGAGCATTCCGATGTGTACAAATTAGCGACAGAAAGTGGGAAAAGCATTAAATAATGTACTTAGACAGTAACATCCATTTCACAACCACCTTCTTTTAAACTATATTCCAAACAAGGGCATACATGAACAGTATAGAAAATGTTTTAACATTGATAAATACAATGCCTATTGCCTACACAGTATGTGTGAGAAGTAAGCCTATTTAATGGCCAATTATTGCTCTGCACAACATGCAATTTCCAGAAACGCCTTTCTAGGGAGCCTTATCCACTAAATATTTTTGATCAAATTACCTTGGGAATGATTGGTGTACCAATGTAAAACATTTAATTTTATCACATGTTGCTTACAGGAAATATTGGGGTACTTTCATTAAGGAGTACTTAAAACCCACAGAAAGAAAGAATCTGAAATTAACTAAAGAAAAGTGCATCTGAGTGCATGTTAAAAACATACATTGGGTCTCAATTATATATGAGTTTCCTCAGGGAAATCTTGTGGTGTGCCATTATGCTATGACATTGCAATAAAAGCCAGACCTTTGTGTACCTTCCAAAGCTGCCATTCTATATTCTCTTGGCATCTTTTTTGAACCAGCCCACCTGACTGGTAAATCACATTACTGAACAGAAGGAGATTGCAGGGTTTGCACATACAATTTCAAGCTCTCTGTCAAGTATGACTGCTCTGTAGTTTTTCAAATAATACCAAAACTCCAGAACTGTTCGGTGAAAATAAACAGGACTGCAGCTGAAATAAAGGAGCAGTCAAACATTATTCCTCTTGTGCATTTACAACCTCATCTCTGAGGGATTTCTGCTTGTTGTCCAGGCCAAAAATTTAATACAAATCTGGACGTTAGACATAAGGCTAGATCTTGTGACTCTTCCACCAGGATCCAAACAGGGATATGTTCAAAATATATTTGTATGATGAGCATTACACTAGATCACCATTTCATCTGGACAAATGATCCAAAGAATAACGCACACAACTTTACTTTGTTATGACCAGGAATTATTATCACTAAAAAAACTGAAGGAGGAAAACACAGATGTATGATATACTGAAACTTCTGTTGGTCACTCTCATATTGTGATAAAAGTTTGCATAATTCATACAAAAAATGTATATCATTCCTTCCAGCTCCTAACTGACTCCAACAAAACAACATTACAGACAAATCTGAGGATCTACAACATACATATTCATTGAAGGTCACAAGTTATATTGACTCTTTCAAGGTACAGTCTGCTGTAAGATCATTAAGCTTGGAAAATGCATGATTCCGTCCGATAAGAAGACCATGCAATCTCCATGATGGTATTGATTTCTGTGCTCTTTCCACTGCACTGCATACTGTACTTATGCCTGCAATAGTACATGACCACTCAAAACATCATTACATGAAGAGAACTGAAGCAATTCAGTATTTAGAACATGTGTTTCTTTAGAGAATGACAGACTATATGATAAAGTACATGATGATACAAATTATTTACTAACTGGCATCTGTGGAGTTGCTATTAAACTAAAAAAATCACCTTTTTCCATAAAAAAGAAGTCAATTAAACCACAATAATTGGCTTAATGTTGGGGTGTTCAGTTGAAATTGAATGCTCTTATTAAGAAAAGATTTTGTTTAAAAACTAAACTCATTTTACCAGATACATTTCATAAAAGATCACTCATTAGCTTACAGTCTATCTTAAATCTTAAATCTCCTATGCAAACTCATCTTAACTGAACAGCAAATAAAGAATGGTGTAAAAGAAAATGAGGGGAAGATGATGAATGAAGCACTGAATCGTGTTATCGGGAGCAATTTGGGCAGGCAATTTAAAAGCATCTCCAGCGAAGCCATGATAACGGATCTTGGAGAATTGAAGGACTGTTATCTAAGAATATGGTGGGACAACGCAGTGGTCATTCATAGAAGCGGCACAAATTTCATGTCTGGCCTTTTTGACGGTTGGTGTGGGGAAATCACTCTCCTGTCCCACATATTCATCTCCTGGAAGCAGGTTATCGGCAGCCACATGCATCATGGAATAGGTGCTTTCAGGGTAGCGCAAATCCATCACATGCTCCTCTGTAAGTCCGCTCAACTACTTTTTCAGCTGCCTTGTGAAAAGTACTATTATTCTACAACCTAGCATGTGACCTGAATTGAAGGACAACTACCACCAAAACATCTCCAATTGTGTTTGCTTTGAATTCAATTCCCTTGTTCATTTTAGTTTGTTGCATATTGTTATGATGTACTGAGCCAATTAACTCTTTCCAGATGTATGGCTTAGACAGGATTACAACTCATTGGGGTCTGTGAGATAACCCTGCTTGCTCTTGCCAAAAGCTACACTCTACACCTCTGGTGAATACACTGTACCAAAAACCTATGATATTCTGTTAACTATGAGCTTTTAAATAAAATAAATTACATTCTCAACGGTTCTTGCAGAACTCAGTGGAGTACTGTGGAATACACATTGGCTGATGAACACTTTAATCCAAATGCAAGGATATGATTGGGATGCATGAACGGTTGGGAAAAAAGGCCTTTTGTTTGTGTATGTGGCCACAAATCCATGCCACACTGATGTCCTCCATTTTGTCTAACACAAATATTAGGGGATGAAACGTCCAGGAGATTTATGTGTTCCATTATGGGGTGTGCAACAATAAAGCAGAAAGGAAAAAACTCTCTTGCAACATAGGGAAGGACAGCAATTAAAACGCCCACAAAGCAATTTGCCCAATCCCTCTTCTTTATCACCTGAGCTGATCTTATACCATCTTTCTCTGTGACCTCAGAACCCTCTCCTGTCCGGAGATAGCATGGGGTATGTACATAACCCACCTGTCAACTTTATAGCATGGTAAAACTTGACCTGCATTATAACCACCACCCCCTCTGTCATTCCCACAACATTAATATTTAATTCATGGATTGAATGCTCAAGTGCCAACCAATGTCCTATCTACTTATAGGCCCTCCCTTTGCCTTCAACCTCAGAAAGTTTATCACTTCATGTTCCTCCCGCTTGGTTATTTTTGTCTTAGGTAAAGAACGAGCCCTCTGTTGTGTCCAGCCGGTGGTGCATCAAAATTATTCCAGCTTTGGGGGTGGAAAGTTAGCTAATAAGTAGCTGAAGATGTTCCAGGTTTAACAGTTTTGAACCTGTGGCAGTGCAGTCAACATTAGAAGTGGAGTGCTTCAATTTGGGGTAATTATTGCTTCTCCCTTCACAGCCTAGGTGACTGCTCCAAGTGTAACTATCTCCTTGGTCATTTAACACCAGAGGTGTGAAAAGTGTATACTTTACATGACAGTAAAGTTGAATGGAGGAACATTACCGCTACTGTGGTAAGCGAATGGGTTTCTTTTGCTTTCAATGCAATCCTAACAGGGCACATATAGTGCACACTGAATTAAAAATGTTTTATGAACAAGAGGGCGGCAGTGTAGCACAGTTGGTAAGGAACTGGGCTTGTAACCGAAAGGTCATAGGTTTGATTCCTGGATAGGACACTGCTGTTGTACCCTTGAGCAAGGCACTTAACCTGAATTGCTTCAGAATATATCCAGCTGTGTAAAATGGATACAATGTAAAAATGCTATGTAAAAAAATGTTGTGTAAGTCGCTCTGGATAAGAGCGTCTAATAAATGCCTGTAATGTAATGTAATAAAGAGCACAGGCAGGTAACACACTAGTGATTAATCATCCATTTGAAAAACTGCTGTTTTAACAGCCAATGTTGAGATATTGAAGACATTTTCTACCCATTCATGTACATGTATCAAGATGGAGGAATGTTTTTTTTTTTTAAACCCCTTTTCCTAAACAACCCCTTTGGCTCAGGGTGTGAAGTGTGCCGACCCACACACTGGGAATAGTGAGGGAGGTGGGGGCCCCCATAATGAGGAGGAGTCATATAGAACAGAGCACAGAAAAGCGCCGTGGGGAAGGGATGGGGGATGGTGGGGGAGTACAGTCAGAAGGCTCTCATCAGGAGTCAGTGTGGCAGTGTGATAAAGGGGTCCGTCCACATGCCCCCTGCAGCTCTGCCTGCTGCAGCTGCCTTAAGGGAAGCAATCAACTGGTATCAGCTTGTGTTCACTATGCCTCCTACCATGCTTCACTGCTGTACCTCCAGGCAAGAAGCTCAGTGTTATAAAACAGCTTCTCCGTTGTAATTACAATTGTTGTCGAAAATGGATATCATTAGAGAAGATAAAAAGAACATTCATGTAAATGTTTTTCACAGAATGCCCGTGTTCCTCCAATGTTCTGCCTTTGTGCAGCAGAAAGATCTCCAAAAACAAATAAACAAAAAGGCCTTTTGAACTTTTCATTACAAATTTACCATTTTACTAAAATCTGGCTGAAGCATACTGTATAACTTCATTTAAAAACCCCTAGCAATGAACCATAGGAAGTATCAACAAAAAAATGTTTCATCTTTATTTATCTTTCATTTTTATAAATTCAAAATGAAGTAAAATCTGAAAGGAAATGTATTAATTTTCTGGAACAGGATATACATTCTGAAGTAAATCAAATACCAGCAGGTAAATCAAGAACATCAAAGGATTTCTCCGTTTTATTTATTTCCTATAAAAATTATTTTCTATAAAAAGTTTAAAAATTACTTTTCTTTTGATTTCTCACACACTTGCATCCAACCATACTTCAAACTGGCAGGCTCATATCACAAGTATCTCACTGCAGCCACTTCATATGTACAGATAAGTTTACTTATCCAAACCATAAAAAAATGATTGTTGTTTCTATCAAACAATAGAGATTGAGGATGAACAGCACAGATGTACATATAAATCAATATAAATATCTGTTTCAACTGCTTTTCCACAGTTAGGACTAGCCTATACTGATGTTTGTGAAAATAACTTGTCACAAACAATAGGAGTGACAATTTATATGTTCAGTGAATGTCCTCTTGTGACTCAATGGGCCTCATTCAAGGAACATCACATTTGACCGTAAACTGTATGTAAGAACGTTTCGACATTCCAGCATTCTTCATTTTTTTCTTATCCGTACTTGTTCACGACCGTTTCCTTATGCTAATCATATGAACAGGATTGTGCATAAAATTTACAATCAGTTAGCGTTCATCATCTCATACACCTGGGATATACACAAATGTGTCATGAATCCCAAATTGTTTTTTCTTAGGAACACTTTGAGAGCAAAAGTAATAATAATGTAAGAAAAGTTTTGTGAACAAGGCCGAATGTCTTGTGTACAGATCTCCTCACCATCTAAGATGTGCTCAGATGATCTTTACAGGAAACCTACACCCTTGCCAATAACTAGTCACAATATGTTATGGTTTATGAAAATTACAATGATACATGAGTAAACTGCCATTTAAAGCTAGAATTTCACTATAACACTTTCCAACAGAGGAAGAAGAAAATTAATTCAGATGGAGGTAACTTAATAAAAGAGGCTTGCACATAAGACCACCTTACTGCGAAAAATGTTTCTACCTGCACCATAACCTGCCATACTGACTAAAAGCTCACTTATTGTGCTGTATGAGTGCTCAAAGTAGAGATGGGACAATTTAATAAAAAAACATGTGATGAATGTCTGGGATGATCTAACGGTCCATAATAAAAGGAGATGCCCTTTGAGAATCTCAGTATGGTTAGATGCTGGCCACCAGGGACCTCTATGTCTGTGCCTGTTTAGAACTCTGGGGAGTGCACCCTGACATGAATTATCCATGAGCCCCTGTGTGGAAAGACAGGCGCTGTGAAGGTAATCCAGATGAATCCAAGCTTTGAATTGTTTCTTTTTAAGGCCAAATCCCAGCCATTTCCTCTCTATCAGAAGTTTGCATTCTCCACCAGTAGCACAGAGGCGATACTCACCTTTATACTCCCATGTGTTTGCACCAAGCTCATCCTTCCCGCTCCCACTGAATACACTAAGGTCAATCGCACAGATTGCACAGAACAGATACTCCCGCACTCTGTAATGACTGTAATACCAATGTTAACTTCAGATTTATCTGTGGACCCCATCCATTCCCCGGCAATTTTAATTCATATTTTAAGAATGTGTGCCGATTATGTACACAGAAATCAGCAGTACTATACCTAAATGTATAAAAACAAGCGCAATAGCTGCGACCGCACACGCGCATACATCCATGTGTGCATGCATCCAGGCACACACCCTCACACAAACACGTGACCTCTTCTTTGGCTCATGACCAACCTTTCCACAAAATTCCACAGATCTGTGAATCCATTCGGGAGTTACGCGCCTTTCTGTGATAGGCCACACCCATCGCCATGCCCCCTCTTGGACAATCGACCTTGAAAGTCACTCACCTCTACCTTCGGTCATGACCAACGTCCATGCCAAATTTCAGCCTCCTGTGGCAAAAACTGTGGGTGGGACACTTTTTGTGGACCAACCGACCAACAGACCAACCAACCAACCGATCGACAGCTGCAGTTGCAGCTAAAAATCAGCTACCATGAAATTGTACGCTTGCTTGTTTCCGGAGAGTGGAAGCAGTTAAAACATAGCATACAGACATCAATTTGGGATAGTGGTTTAGTGCACCAGAGTTAGATAATCAAGACTGCACTCTATCCCCCACTTCTTCTGGCCACAAGAAGGCATGTAACTCAAACCTGACAGGTTTGAGTGGTGAAATTGAAAGGGAATACAAGCCCCCATCATCTTTTTAGAAAGAGAGAGAGATTCTGATTTTATGAAAATCATTAAAGGTCAGTAAGCTTCATTGCTTTGCAGACTGAGATGGCTGCCACACTTCAAAACATCCTCAAACTTCACAATTTCCTATCATCCAATTCAGGTCAATATTCCCCCCAAATAATTAGTGAAACTTGAATTACGAATGAACTCATAGCCATGAGCAACCAGGGATTGAGATAAACCTAGCATTCATGCAGAACAACAAAATTCATTTAAATACGGATGTTCTGAATTAAAATACATTCTGCTAATTATATAGCAGTGGGAATGGAATACTCAGTGAAACAGATGAAAGACAGGAAGTAATTTCTTTTGTTAACCAGTATCTGGATACCACTGATTCTGATAATGCTTTTCATATCACATAAAAGCTTGAAATACCATGCAGTCTTTTCCCATGTTCCTAACTCTGAGAACAGTGGCAGGAGCTGAGGACTGAGCAATTACAATCATAGACATGGGATACATAAATATAGAACAAACAAATTAAGAACCTCACAGACAGTCAGAGCATTAAAGTAAAGGCTGTGAAGAAGCTTTTTTGAACTGAAATCCCAACATGACATTTTGCAGGAACTTCTGATCTCGGACAAGGTTTTAAATTGGAATGGTACGTTACATTTAATTAGCACATGTAAAGCCAGTTTAACAATGAGTCGTTTTCAGGGTACGTTCAACATTGGGCTACAAAGCAGGGCAGCCTTTGATACATTTTGTTTGTAAGCATTAGGCATTAGTAAGCATAAAAAAACCTCAGGTAGAGAATAATTCAGTTAATACATGGACATTTATTGAAAAAAAAATCAGAAGTATACACTTTTTTCCTAATTTCAACCTATCAAAACACAAAAAGATGAGTAAAAAGTCTTAGACAGGACTTTCCTCAAAATAGCCTCCTGTGGCTTTATATTTTACATTTGCAAATGTATATACATGAAATATGTCTACATTTCATGTCATATATATACATTTGCAAATCAATGCTTCTCATACCATTATATCCAGGGATGGTGTGCCTCCATAGTAAAAATGATGACTGTCATCCTATTTCCCACTTATGAATTTTGGACTCTCATCTTTGCAATACTGTTTGAGGACTGGTTATGTATATTAAACTCTCCTTTTCCTTCTCATAAACCACCCATGAACAGCAGACCCATGATTGGAGTTCACATACTGTATGTTTTGTTGGCTGCTAATTATTTATTAAAGTAAGGGTCTATTATGATGATATAGGGCTTTCAGCTGGACCGAAAAAAAATGTTATACTGTATTCAGAAAAATAACTGAGATTTAATTATATTTCAATATATATTGAGAAATCTGCAAGAATATTGCCTTGCAGTAAAATGCATAGGATACTTTCAAGCACTTCCTGTTATACATACACTGTCCACAAGGGAGTTACACCATTAGATGGATTTCATACAGCATTAGATGAGTTTGTAATTAGAATAATTTAGCTGGAGAGATTTTAGATTTGGCTGAGAGATTTAGAATTTAATGCTAAACATACTGTGTATAAAACTACTGTTTCTTCATTAAATGAGATTGATTAAATCTGAAGCTCTTGGAAAATAAAATTAAAACATGAGGGAACTGAATCTGGTCCAAAATTATACATTTATTTTCAGTAGTTTAACTTCTAAAAGACACCTCTTTAACCGAGGTGTCATCATTTTAGCTCCTCTTAAAAAGCAAAAAAGGCAGCATGCCATTCTCATGCCATCATTAAAAATGTGAGACACCAGTATCTGAAAGAGTAAGCTTATAACTAAACGACACTTTTATTTAAAATCCATATATAATGAACCTCCCCATTACAAAAAAAATTGATATGAGAAAACATATTTGTATGTCCCAGTCTCTGGTCTGAGTTGACAAGTTAGCATCCAGACATTCAACAATAAAATGCATGCTTGTTAACCGCAGTCTCAGAAAGTTCTTGTTCTTTTGTTTCAAATACAAGCTCCCTGAAGCAGCACTGAAGCAGTACTGATATTACTTATATCTCCGGTAAAGCATATTACTAAACCCCTGCACGTCATTACAAATCATGGTGAGATACATCCACCTTCCTTCCATGATACAATCACGAACAGTAGTCATAATTCATTCTCTGCTCCCTCTCATTATACTGTATTCAATACATCATCTTACCACATCACAACACCACCAAAAAAAAAAATTAAAACGCAGTTGATTTTAATTACAAAAATTTTCACATGGCCAAATAGATCAAATTAAATGAGGCACTTTGTGGCACAAAGGTAAAAGCGACAGTCAATGCGCAGATAACATTAATGGAGTGCACAGATAGTGAAAGACTCAAAAACTTCACCAGAGTAAACCTGACCTTTTCATTCCAGTTTCAATCAACAGAAAGGAGCTAAAAACGCACACGCTAGATTCCACAATCAGTAGGCCCCCAAGCACCTCAGCTCACTTTTGCATATGATTTGAAGCCATTTCTCAGGAGACTTCCCTAAAAAGATCAATATGAGATTGATGCTAATGAACATCTGTTTTAGTTCTATGACAAGTCATTACAGCCTTGATTAAATAGACAACATTACAATAACAAAACATTTATCAGGGTGACCTTCAGAGTTTTAATGGGTGTTGACTACAACATATTATACTGTGATAACACATGAGAGTTAAATGACAATCCTTCTTTTTTACCAGCCTGCTGTGTGGCTATTTTGGAAATATAGACCAAATGTTGTTATCTATACCTCAAAGATTTAACAACAACACATCTTTGATAGGATGAACAGTAAGACGTAAAGAAAGTTGATTCATTCATCTTTTGATGAACCGGTCAATATTTCAGATTTTCAGAAGGCTAAAGTGTAAATGAATAGAGCTATGATTCCTGTTTAGCATAAAACATCAAGAAATGCAGACCAGAGAGGAGGAATGCTCAGGCACCATATTGGTTAGACAACCGTGCCAATTATGTGACTTCCAGCACCCTGGGAAAGAAGTCTGATGTGAAATCTGTTGTGTTTGTCATCAGCTTGTCAATCTCTCCTGGCTCTGAGAGCCTTCTTTTTCAATATTCCTCAGATTCACTGTTATACGCATTTAGTCAGTCCAATAAAATCCATTCCTGATCAAGACAATTTCAAACATTACTATGCTCATCGGCTTATATAGAACAGTGATTGCAAAGTCCTAAGGTGCTTTCATTTTCCTTGAACAAATGTTTTGACTGTAATTAGGCTGATTACAAAATAATAAGAAAATAAATACTACAAAAATGTAATAGTCAAATATAGCATAGTTCAACACAAACTGGGAAGACACAAACATAAACAAGACCCTTGGCTCGGCTTTACCCTCAGATAAAGAAAAGAACCCTTTAAAAGACAGCAAGATACAGCTGTTTCTACACGGTATTACCAATAACAAATATGCCATATGCTCCATAGGAAAACAGAGAACTGGATCTGAATTAAAATGTATCGCACACTGCTAGATTCGCATTTAAGAAGCTGCATAAGCATTTAACAGAAATCCGGTAATACATAACTATAAGGATACACCATCTGCAACTGTTCTCCATTCCTGTAATGGAGCACTTTATGACTGAGTAATTGGCGTGTGATGAATTCTCAGGAATCAATAGTTGCTCTTCTCTCTTTGCAGAGATCATGTTACAGGAAGAAAACTCACAGAAAAATAACATCCTGGCATGTGGCTCAGTGAGAAAGGGGAAGGAAGGGGATGTTTCTGTATAGAATTAAAAAACATCACCCACAACAAATAAACAAAAATAGCTAAAACGAGCCACAGCTAGTTCTGCTAGACATTATTTGCATAATATCTGCAATACTGACAGGACATTGCCTGCAGTTAATCCTCACATATGGAGTGCAGAAGATTAAACAACAGGCAAAAAGCTTAAACTCGAATCGGGTCAGATGGTCCCAAAGCGCCTCTTTAGATTTCACCTACTGGTACTGCTTTTACTTCTTCAAATTCAACTCGCCCAATTCACCTAGTTAAGGAGACTGCAGGACACTGTTCATTGCCCAGAGCTATCTTCTTAAATCCATCATTAATACAACCTTCAAGGGAATCCTTTAGTGTAACATGCTTGACTACATTCACCCATTTTGATTTAACAGCCTGCACTGTTCCCTGGATTGTGCCTGTAACCTCAAGGCAAAACAAAATTTCAAAGCAATATTATGTCAATTAATAAGACTCATTATATAAGCTTATTCAAACAAAAGGTCATAAATAGTGCATAAACATAATCATTTATAACTTAGTATAATAACGTATAACAGAGTCAAAAAAGATGATTAAAAAATAGACTATGTCTGGACACAGGAGCAGATAATAACATTGCTTTCAATTTGGTCCTTTTTGCAAATGAACATCTTATTTTCTGGCAATGCAAAAGAAAAATGCATTAATCTGAACCTCATAATAGTCTGTTTATCAAATACAAAGGTGCATGTGCCACTAGCCAATGTCTGAGGAAAACAGAAGGTAACATTTCACATTGCAAATCTATATATAATTTTACTAAGGGATTTAATATACTCACCAGTGATGTAAATACATCATATCCAAATCCATCGGAGCATGTCAGCAGTGATCACCATGGTCCAGAGTCAACATTTTGTTGAAAAGAAAACACAACACAGAAAACGCAACAAATCAAATATCTTACAGAGCCTATTACATACTCCAACATACTTTTAAGCATGCATCAAATGTTTCAGATGACCAATAACTGTTTTTGTCTGTTTTCAATGGTCCATGCAATGGTCCATGTTGCATTTGGCCAGTCATTACAAGACAGAGCACTTGATGGAAATGTGCTTTCATATGTAGTCATGTATTTATTCTCACTTGCTTAAATGCGTATCGTCATACTCTAACATGTTGCACACTAACATTATTACTCTGCTAACATAATGTCAATACTAATATAGGTACAGTCAAGAGAGAAATGCACCTGGCAGAGACATATCGTGTTAGATGTATAATTATCAGATGTGGTTCAGAGTCACGTATGAATATACTGTAGCCATAATAGCAAATGTGTCACTACAAGCACAGAGCCTAGTTGATGTGGTTCATTTCTGTCAATGTTAGAACATGCTGCTCTACTTTTGTTCTCCCTTGAATATGTTCTGTTAAACCAAACAGATTCAAGTGTCCTAACTGTGACATTAGCAAAAGGCAACCTAAGTGTCCCATTTATGGATTTCCTATTGGCGTATGACAAACAAACTCTCATTTTCCACAATCATTCAAATTAATCTAATTAAACAATGGGCTGGTTACTTTATATGTCTTATATAAACTTTAGACACCACAAAAAAACATTAACCTCACGGAAAAGAACAAGACGTAACTGATAATTTCTCTCTTAGTGGCTGGTTAAATCAATCACAGCACAGAAATACCAGCAGTGGCAGGAGCAAATTTGGTAGAGGTATATGTCAAAATGACATTCAGCTCTATCCTAGCTTATTTTAGAAGAACTACAATGGTTGGGTAATCTGAATTTGGAGACACGTTCCCTGATCTCCCGTACTAGGTGAAGTTGTGCTGACTGAACTCACAGGGAGAGACAGGGTAGCTGCTGTTCCAACTGCAAACAGTACCCTCATCCTCATCTTAGGAGCCAGTAAAAATACAATCATTTCTTTGGCAATATTAAACCCTTGCAATTTGCCACACTAAAGTGAAGCAGCATCTTTTCAGCAGAACCTAAACACAAAGGTAAACTTAACTGAACACCATAAACCCAGATTCTATTTCTTTAGTGGCTAGCTTGCTAGTGAGTAACGTTATCCTCTTTCAAAGATTCCAGGCCAAGTCGTAACACTCAGCCCCTCCGCATATATTCAGAAGTAGTGGAAATGTGTGACTGGTGCCGTCTGATGCCTGCCCATAGACAATAAGCACCCCCGTTGTAGTCCATAGTAAAGCAGGAAACTGGATCATGCTCTGTAGTTTGGGGCTATATCTCTGCACTCACTACAGAGTTGGCTGAAAGCTCATTTTAATCAGGACAGCCACTCTTCTACACATACAAAAAAAACCTGTGGTGGCATTTCCTTTTAAATGTGCATTAATTTCACAATATATACAATCATTCAATTACATTTTACCACATATGGTCACAAAAATTACTTCTTTTCTGGAACATACTAAGTCAAATTTGGTACTTTTTCATACCACTTAATCACAAAAAACGCATGCTCTCATTAAGAGCCCATGGTTTTGTAGCACCACATGCAGTCTATTCTTCTTAGCATATTCACTAGTGAATATGAATTCATATTTTAAAATACTGTAGCAATGTGATGTTGCCTAACTGCTCTGTTAAAGATTAATTCATCTTTAGAGCAGTGGTTAATGCTGCCGCCACCTATTCGCCCTGGAGACTCCAGTTCGAGCCTTGCCAGATCCCTGGCGATACATTGGTTCCAGAAGTGGAGGCGGAGTCTAGATGGAGAGGGGGCAGTGCCTTTCGCTGGTGGTTTCACTCTTTATTCTTCATTGATTAATTCGTGCTTGTAAAATTCATTTAATCAGTGCTTTTTATTTTGACAAAAATATTTCTCAATAGGCTATGTCAACAATCTCGCCATAAGTATCCAAGCAACAGTTCAGTGGACAAAATGTATAATATAAGAACAGTTCATTAATAATTTCATACCGCTTTGAAAAAGCTGGCATAATTACATGAACCTTCCAAACATGACTGACAGATGGGCTAAATTGCAAAATTTCATTGTTCAACCAATATAATCAATGAGGTGCCAACCAAGTGCTCAACACGTAGCCTATACTTTCTAAGCAGGCTGTCTATTCTGAATAGGCTACATGACTTGTAGGTAGCAAATTATGATACCACTCCATGAACACTCCATCCGTGAGTTCTTTTTTTTTTTCAATCAATGGAGCACAGTGCCCCAGGGTTCGTGCCAGCAACGTCGAGAGTACCACCCGTATTCAGTTAGGGCAGCTCTCCACATAATCAGCAACCAGCTCTGCTCAGCTATGCCCGGTGAATACTGCAGACGATTACTTGCCGTCACTGTCAAGGTACGCAACAGTAGGCTATAAAGTTAAATACACATTCAATATTAAATGACACAAACGTACGTATCAATACAAAGTGTAAATATATTCCTTTCAACATGACATTGAAACCAAAAAGTGCCAACACGTTGCGGGCAAAATAACAAAACCTAATCCAGCTGCTGATAAATTAACAGCTGTGGATAAAAATTCCTAAACTCTACGCGATCACATTTTCCAACATATTCTAGTGAAAGACATATGAGACATTTTCAAATACGTTTTGATTAATCATCGTTTTCAAAGGTCCACTGATATAAGGATGCTATATGATACTAATCCAGTATTAGTCTATAACGAGAACATACCACTGAGACTGGAACTTAAATTAAACTTGCCGTTGGCGATAAGAATATACAAATTATATCGAATAATTTTAGAATAAAAGCAATCATACACATTTATTGCGTGATTTTGTTGGTTAATTTGCTTTTATCGAAACATTCCAAAATACACCAAGCTGATCGACTGCACTGCGACGTCAGAGAATTTACATTAATTTCTGGTGGTTCAGTTAATATATATATATATATATATTAATGTTCAACAGTTTCAATCTATGCTAGTATCACAGCTAAGTAAACATGGCATAATGTAAAATGCATTGTTAATCTGGTGCAAACGCTTTACCTCCGTTGTCTTCTTTTTCTGAAGCGACGTTACAAATGCACTGTTTATGAGGTACTTATTTCAGCAACGTCCAGCAAACCACAAGACTTTAGGGGGAGATCCGCATTTCTGGAAAGAGGTGAAAATAGGCTGCTTCACGCGTTCAAAACATCCCACATTCACTCTGCAACAACCACCCAGCACCACTACCGAAGGACCTCGGCTCTCCGCCCTCAGCGCGCGCAATTGGCCAGACGCTCCCTAGCAGAGAAACCACACCCACAAAATGCTTGTTTCCTTAACGGGCTAGATCACTCCCCATTGGTCACCAAAACTGTCATTCGAATTGGCATGCGTACAACGTGGGATTTGGGTTTAGGCAGATGTACCGTGATGGTTAAACAACATTTCAGCACTCTTTCACATTTCTCTGTGGGTGAACATGGCACGGAAGATAGCCGTCAAATTATTGTGGATGTCAGAAAGTGTACAGTGATTTGGCAAATGTAATCTGACATGTATTTGAACATCATAGAAGCTGCTTTGTTATGATTGTTTTAAGTACACAAAGGCAAATAACCTGTGAAATCAGTCTACACAAAGGCCTCCGTTTGTAATGGATGTTATATTTTGTGCACTGGTAGAGTATTGAAAGCCTATCATTTAAGGTTCTGTCAAATCAAACTGATGCTAATTCACCTGTTAATGGTATTAAAAGCAAGTTCTGTCATATTACAGGCCAAAATATTTTTTTTGCAGCATTACCCTGACCTTTATAGTTATTTCACTATGAAAAAGTTTAAATCTGATTTTCTTTATATAAACTTTTAGTAAGGACTGACTAGCGACTACTATTAAAATGTTCTGCAGTGCAATGACATGACCAAGCAAACATCTGGTAAAACTGTAAGTGCATGCGTCTATTTTATTAGAAAGTGTGTGGATAATCAGAGAAAATTTTAACAAATCATGCATTTAGCAGCATTCCTTGGATTCAATCAAGAAAGTGTTAATAAAAAAAAGGCAAAGCCTGAAGTCAGTAATTAACCTACCACCATTACCTACCACCACTGTTGTAGTGTTGATGTTACTATATAATAAACATTTTCTAGACAGCCCCGAATACCATGTCTGAAAGGATGACTTGCAAGTAATAGTAGAAGTAGTAGTACTTTAGGTGAATATCCATTAGGTGACAAGCCATCAGTTATTCTGTCACTTGCTGTATGTAGGACACAGCTTCCCAACCCTGTTCTTGGAGATCTACCGTCCAGTAGGTTTTCATTTAAACCCTAATTTGGCACACCTGATTCTACTAATGAGTGGTTTAATGATATCTATAGCTGTTGAACGATGTGTGCTTTATTAAGATTGGTGTGAAAACATTCAGGATGATAGATCTCCAGGAACATTTCCTGTCTGCCTGATTTCAAGGCTGAAACTGTGCCAAGGACACCACAATGTCCCTCTTGCTCCAGTTCCCATTTTATTCATCTTTTTATCGCTGGAGACTTTTTGCCCTGTCATACCATTGCTTGGTTACAAAATTCAAGGGGCTTTTCTTAACAACCAATCCAACAATCACAGAACCATTGTGTGGGAACAACGGCCCCCCATCTCTTTCATCACATCATCAGTCTGTGGCCTTGGTTCCACAATTTCCCTCTTTGCAATCAACGAAGAACATGTTTGTCTAATATATCTCTGTTACCACACAGAAATGCTGGATTGTGTTTGGCAGGGCATAACCAGTAAGTGCTTGTGCTGACATGAACATTGACTCAAGATAACAGATAACTAGAAATTGTCACAATGAAAACAGGTCAAAAAATGACACAGAACAGAAATTGAATTGACACAAGTATGGTTAGATAGAGTCATATAAGGAGATAGTGGTAGTACACAAAATAAACCCACTTCACCAAAACAACTGTTTCAATTTTGAGAAACGAGCCAAATAAATGAACGTGGCCACAATGATAGAATGCACACTTCCAACTTCAGTAAAAATGTAAAACTGAAAATACGATCTGGTGTTAAACTGGTTGATTTGAATATCAAATATATAAAATGCCACATAATTAGAGAGAAGCAGTTCTGTAAATGTCAGTATGCTCATTTGAGTTATTAAAGACCAAGAAGAATGATTATATTTTACTGGTAGTATTTAGTAGTCGTATCATGAGTAATAATTATTATAAGACATTTTTTTGGCTCTGTGCTCTGTACTCCATAATTGCAGATTTGTAATCAAACATGTGGTTAAAGTGCACAATCTAAGATTTTATTTAGGGGTATTTTCTATGCAATTGGTTTCAACATGTAGAAATTGAGGCACTTTTTAGACATAGCCCTCCATTTCAGGGGACAAAAGGCTTCACAGGTGTTTCTGATTAATCAGTTGTGTTCAATTGCGTCCTTAGTGCAGGTATGAAGAGCTTTCAATATTTCATTTTGATTATAGTCTTTTGGTTGCCTTTAGAGTCTGTTATTGGCATTTGTCAACATGAGGACCATTGTTGTGCCAATAAAAGTCAAGAAAGCCATTATGAGGCTGAGAAAAAAAGTCAGAGACATAGGACAAACCTTAGGCTTGCCAAAATGTTGGCAAAACTTGGCAAAACTGGCAAAGCTTGCAACATTATAAACAAGCAAAGATGCACTGGTTGCTCAGTAATGGCAAAGGGCTTAGTAGGCCAAGGAAGGTCTCTACAGTTTATGAAAGAGAAAATGTCACCATAATGAAGAAAAACCCCCAAACACCTGTCTCACAGATCAGAAACACTCTTCAGGTGGCAGGCATGGAGGCAACAGTGATACTGTTCTCACCATCATAACCTCAGAATACTTCATGAACAGAACTGCAGAGGCTACACTGCAAGATGCAAACCTCTAGTTAAAAAAAGATGGCCTGGTTACAGTGTTTTAAGTGTCTGAAAAAGCCTGCAGAGTTCTGGAAAAAGGTCTTGTGGACAGATAAGAGCAAAATCCACTTGTATCAGAGTGATGGCAAGAGCAAAGTGTGGTGGCCAAAAGGAACTACACAAGATTCAAAGGAATTTCTACATGGTGAAACCCAAGTGTATAGAAATACCCTTGAATACAAACTGAACATTTACACATTAACCACATGTGAATTGGTGGTTACAAAAATTGGGGAGTACAGAGTCAAATCAAGAAAAAAATATGTCTTTGTCTAAAGCATCACGGAGCTCATTGTATTTTTGTGTAACATTTTTTTTTGTTTGTTTGTTTATGTTTATAAGATATACTCCATCCTTTGTTATTTTCAGAAGTTTAGCCTTCACTCAACAATATCCTGTCTGGCATTGGGGGATTTCAGAAAGTTCAATGACTGTCTTCGTATTATGAGAGCTGAAGCATTCTGGTTATTGATGCAATTTTGATGCTTAAATGACTGACTAACAGAGGGAGTGAGTGAAGCTTGTCAGACTGATTATATTTTCACTCTTTCCACTAAACCATTAAAAACTGTAAAATTAATGGTGCTTTTAATAGTCCCTGAGAATCTCCTACTTCCCAATCAGTAAAGTCATTGAATGTAACTTCAGCATTCAGGTACTCTTGCAGTTGGAACAACTCATCAACCACTGAGATGTTTGTTTCAGCCAATATCGGTTGTAAAGTTAAAAAAAACATTAGTATACACATGCTACCTGTCATCGAAATCACAACCATTTCTCTGCGGGGAAGGTGAACTGGACACATTATAACTTGTAACCTCATGTAACAATGATCAGCCCAGTTCCCCAGTTGGACCTCCGACTTGGAGGGTGTTAAAGTGCCTATTTCCAAGTCAGAAACTGTCATTTACAAGAATCTGACCTCATTTAAACACGCCATGAAATGCACAAGAGACAGAGGTTTCTGAGATAAGATGAAGTTGATTTAGTTCAAAAAGGGATTTCTTTACAACTTCTCACTTGTAATTATTAACAAAAAAGAAAATTTATGGAGTCTGTTTTGTGGATCCATGGTTTATCATCAACAGCAAAGAATATGATTTTACATTATATTACATTTGAGGTATTAGCAGATGCTTTTATCCAAAGTGACTTACACAGCTTTTTGAATGATAAAAAATTATACAGCTCGATACATATAGACACAGTACACAAATAATTTGCTCAGGGTTCAACAACAGTGTCACCTGAGAATTAAACTTGCAACCATCATGTTACAAAGTCACTTTCTTAATCATTACAATCTATATATATATATATATATGAGTCATGTGTTAAAATTGTTGGGACAGGCAAGCACATTCTTTTAATTTTTTAACTACATATTTCAGTTCTTTTCACTTCCTTTCCTGCAAAAAGAACATTTCATGCGTGTTCTTGATTACAGCGTGGCAAATATGTCTGTGATTATGTTGCTTTGATGAATACTGGTAAACCTGTGTGGTCAACTGACCCACAGCTGATTACTTCAAACTCACTTCCTCACAGGTGAAATACTGATGTGCATGCAGTCGCAACCTATGGGGCTTGATGTGGTGGATCTCGGGGAATGCGATAAAATGCTTGAAGCTGTAGTATGGTGGTAGCTGCATTCTTCCATACCATGTGATTACTAGGTCATAGATTATGCTTGCCTGTAAAATATTTGCAAATGAAAAATGCTGCCAATCTATTCCAGTCTCCAAAAAGGAGCCACTTACCAACTCAATGCATATTTTTTATATTTTCCATGCAAAACCTCTATTAGATTTCTTCCCCATCAGTCACATCATGGCTCTTTTACAGTTCAATTCCTAGTCCTATTTAATTTAATTGTTCATTGCACTTATGCACCGACCTTGAGAAATGTACTTTGATCATTCCTTTGTTGGAGGCGCACCTGCAGATTAAGTAAATAATGAGAGGTTGACTGGTGGAATGAAAAATTCCAATTCCATTCCATTTGTAAATTACCCCTTTTCATCATTCTTTTCAGAGAACCAGACTTTCTACATCTAAAGTTTACCTCAAAGGCAAGAGGGGGCCTTGGAAGCAGTTTAAAGATACAGATATAATTTGGATATAATCAGCAGTATAACTTGTCCTATCCATCTCAAACAGTTGGATATAATTTCCTCTGGCGGTTAATAATAACTTTATATTTAGCATGCATTCTTATGGAGGTGTGAGCACAAAGCAACAGATTATTTCCCAGCCAACAGACTAAGGGGGGGGTTCAGAGATGTGCTAGTGACTTTCTAATGTTTCAGGCTGCCCCCATGTTCACCTTAGAATCCTACCCTACAGGTGGAAAACTGGTAGCCTATGGCTGTTCATTATTCAAATAAGGGTGTTGCGATTCTATCAAAGAACTGGGTCACCATGCAACACTCATGCAGGGAAAGAGATCAGATTCTAATTTCTACAAAACATACCAGGCTTCTGTGTATTGTAAACATTAAGAATCTTTTACTGACCACATATTTCCCTGTGTGACTTTACATTGTATCAGAGGCTAAGAAGCAACATGCAGATTCTTCCTGAGAAGAATTCAGATGGTGGAGGGAGGGGGAACACAGATTAGATTTGTGCATGCTCAGTGCTATTTTTAGAAGCTTGCAGGATTTAATCCCTGCATCCTTTCTGCATCGCCTTTATCATAAACTGTTTTGTTTTTCACAAGCTTAGATCATTAGCAGAGAGATCAATTTCTGACAGGAAGCCAACGGATGTGTGAAGCAACACTTTACGTGATCTGTGTTGTTGCATGACTTCATGAAAGTCAGAGATAATGGTATTCCATCTTCAGAGAAAAGAGGATATCTGTCACCATGTGACATATTTTGATCCCTGCACATTCTTGTTTAGAGACTGAATATGCATATGAAATATGCATCTCAGAGCGCTCCCTATTAATGTTTTTTAAATTTTTATCAATTGTCCAATAGCCCTCTGTGCAAAGCCTATTGACAGTTGTTTAGATTAAACTGAAATTTTTTAAGCTCATATATCTTCCTTTTTTTGAATCAACAAACCATACAGTTTGATTTTGCTTGACAATTAGCATGTTGACATAGCCTGTACAACGTATTGCTGTACATATCTATTTTTGGAATAAATTGGCTGTGGCAGAGCAGACCCCATGTTTCATTAAATACTAAAGGGCTCAGCCATATCAGGGACCTTAATTTTTAAACCCTGTCCCTGAACATGAACCAACCCACTGGCAAGCCCTGGTCCTGAAGACATACTACATTCATAGATTTAAAAAACCCAAACATAATAAGTTTATTAAAATTAAGGTGTGATTCTGTGTTTTAAATCAAGTGCTTCAACAAATCGAACGAATGAATAAATAGTCACTCAAAACATAAGGTGGGTGGATCAACACAGGGGCACAAGGCTTATTCCCCAGTGTCCCAGAGATTCATTTCTGTCGTGTCAAAACCACTGGCAAGTCCAGAATGTGAATATTATAGGCCTACAATGTTTCACTCATAATCGATTAACAAATTTTACTATTGCGATATGTAGTGCACATAAAATACACACTTGAAAATACAACACTGCCTTCTGATATCACTGACTGTCAGGCGCTGGAATTTCTCTGACTCTGAAATATTGAGGAAAAAGTGCTGCCGACTGTACGAGAAGATGAAAAAAAACAATGTATTAGCCTCCAACCCTCAGCCTGTTTTAATCACTGACGATTGCTTAACTTCCCAGTTAAAAAATTGATAGAATTAACTACATCAATGGAGGGTCACAGAACCTCCTTGAAGTTAAGTGCTTAAATGCAACAGATTCTCCACTGGGGATTTTTTGACACAGCTTGCAGCACCTTAGTAATCACAAAACAATAAGACTCGCTGTAATGAAAAACGGCTCAGTCCTTCCAGCCCACGTTGAGTAACTCTGGAGTTTTCCCAAGCAGCCTACAGCTGCCACGGGAACTCCGCTTGTTGTATGAAAATTACAACTTCACAACTTCCCACACTGTTCTACAGTACATGGGCTAATACATGTGATTTTGCGCATTGCTCTACTCATTAAACAACACAGTCGTTTAGAGCATTCATTTTATGTTTTGTTAATTATACAGTGTGCAATTAAAGAAGATAATTCCCATGTCTCTGAAAGCAGTTTCTGAAATTATTTGCCTGGTAAAAAAGGCAGTTCTCTAGTTTTAATATCTTCCATATATTTTAAATGATTGAATTTTACACAAGATACAGTTTGAAACAGATTGATGGCTCAATCAGATTTTCCATACATATGTAATATGGAAGTAGTTAATCTTTTCAGAGTGATCTGGGCAAGGGCGTAATTTAAAGGAGGAATCAGGGGCTTACTCCCCCCCCCCAATATCACAAAACAGGCTAAACCCCTCCCCCAGTAATATAGCATGATGGAGATTTCATGATAGGATTGCGATATACTGATCAGTAAGGGTGGGTGTTTGTCATGGAAGTACCAGGTGTCAAGGATTCCGTGACATCCCTCTTTCTCCCTCTTTTTTATAATTTCCTCCATTTTTAGTGCTTTCCCTTATTTTATGGCAGGTTTGGATGGTAACAGTCAACCATAATGTGTAGCCTGTATGTGATTTGTACAGGGCGACATGTTTTGGCAATAGCTTATTGCCAAATGCTGGGGAAAACAAAGTGTGACAATGTATACAGGTTCTGGAATGAGCTTGGATCAAGATTCTTGTCTTTGTAAGTTCTTGCAATCAGGTGTTTTATGGCCCCTGTCAACAGTGTTGATGCCCAGCACTACTTCCCCAGTTACTGTAACATCAGTAACAACAGGCACTCATAAAAGATTCAAACCTTGCAATTTACAACACATTGTACCAAAATAAACTTTAACGGAATAAAAATGGTCACATGGAAACAGTGTTTTATTTTAGCAATGTTATTTGACCATGCAGTATTTCTATCAATGTTCGGTTAAATTTAAGGCAAAAAAGCATTCTATTTTTTTTTGTGATGGACCGAATTTAGAAATGAAATGCACCAGCCCATCAATGTATTTCACATGTAGGCTGTTCCTAGCTTTTATTGAAACTTCAAGCGCAGTTACGGTTGCCACAGTTGGGAATTTTATTGCACTCGTTTCACCAACCCACGCATGACATCAATTAATTAATTATTAAATTATCATTAGTTTTTTTTAACTGATTCACTTTTTTCAGTTTTCTTGTGACTGCAACTTCAGCCAATATTTTCTGTGACAATCACTCATCTTTACAGATCAGTAATCTGTATTTTCCCTTAAGAATTCACCAGCAATGATCTTTTCACAGCTGTTCTTTAAAAAAATTTGAGGGTTGACCCTACCTTGAGGGTTGCAGTTCTCAGGGTCTGTGCATTTGAACCCTCACCCCCAATTCAAACTAAATTTATGCCTTTGGTTCTGGGTTTTCGGCAATGAGGAGACCTAATCATTTTGATATGTTTCTTCTCCAAAGTGAAATATTTCTGGCAGCCCTGCAAAAGTAAACAGAACGTGAATCTTTCAGTTAGTTGGCAGACACTTATTATCACTGCCCTGTTCCAAGAGTTTCAGTAAATTCCCTTTGAAACGCTCTGTGCAATGAAGCCTCACACAAGCTCCATTAAATTAGCTCAGAGAGGACTTCCCTAATTAGAACTTTGTGTCTATTGTGCATTTCTGGTACCCAGATTAAACTCTCCTGCCATTCATTTTGCTGGGTCAGTTCACAGTAAAAAAAAAATTTTTTAATTAACTTCTTATCATTTAAATTAACCTGAGGTAACCTTATTTTGGAAATAAAAATAACTGAGTATTATACTTTTTTTTTCAATCCATTTGGAAATTCCACTGTTCACTTAGACCTTTTAAATTATATCAGACTTCATTATCATGCTAAATTAAAAAATTTATGGAATAGCAAATCACTGCAACAGCGGCTACCACTGGTAATATTTGAACTTACCAGGTATAACTTCTTCCAAGGACATTTTCTACATAGAAAAACACTGACTCATATTCACTTCTTTCAACAGTTATTGTCATTTACCATTGTTTGAAAATGACTTGTAGATGATGACATATGGGATCACAAATGTCTTCACATATCTTTTTATGTTTATTATGACACTATGACAAGCATCTGGAGATTTATTGAATAATTAACCCATTGAAGGCAGAACCAAAAAGCTAGTAAGCTATTAAATGATGTATATATAGTTCAGGGTTACACCTTATTCTTTGTATAGCTTGTTTGTTGGGGACACAACATTTTTTTCTTATTTAAGGAAGTTCCTAGGCAAGCTTGTCAAAATGTAACAATGCTTTATGCAAAATTCATCTATAGGAGTTTATGTTAACTCCTGTGATTAATAAGTCCTGTCAGATTCCATCCTACACTTTGAAATGTATTGCCTTGAAGACATACTACTGTATCCCCATTACAGACCATGGAAAGAATAAGAAATAAGACTTTATGAAGCTAGAAGGGTGAAAACACAAATTCAAGGCAAACAGGATCTTGTAATACTCTTCTGAGTAATTTCTGTGAAATGTTACCATGTGCAAAAAAAAAGTGGTAGTTTTTAAAGCCACATTGGGCCAGTTTCACAGACACAGATTAAGCTACTCAGTCAGTAGTCCTGGACTAAATTGAGTTTTGTAAGAAGAATCTCCATTAAATAAAATTTAGTCTAGGACTCGGCTGAATCTGTGTCTGTGAAACTGGCCCATTATATGTACATTTTTGTAAATGTCAATATTTCACATGCAACTCTTGATTTCATCAGAAAGTTCACCACAAGTGGGTTCTATAGCCCAAATATTTCAGATCTGAGCTTGCATTATTTTGTGGCATAATAGCTAATTGTACAAAATTGGAAATGAGAAGATGAAGAAGGTTTGCCATTGTTAGGACGTGTTAGGTCAGTTTTGTGGGGTTCGAAAGCTTTAAATTACTGACAGCAGTCTCAGAGGATAGACAGGTATGTAGATTATCTGGTTCTCTGATTTGAAATAACAAATTAAAATGCTTTAATTTTAATATTTTAATTTAATTTCACCTGCACAGGACCTAGACTTTTCTCTCCCTCTTTCCACGCTCAGCTGTGGGTGCAGAGAGTGAATTTTGTTTAACAATCTTTGGATGACAATTTTTTGTGATAAGAAATAGTACTTCACAAGTAGGTTCTATTGACCAAAAATGTTATGAGGATCAATGCTAATAATAACCCAAATGTTATGAACAGCAAAGTTAGCATAGCCTTTTGTGGCTGGAAAACTTTGACAGACAAATAGGCCTATTACTGTAAGTTTTTACTGTAAATTTCACTTGCAATAACATTTTGACCAGAATGTTTTGCAGATCTAGTACAGCAGATCTACAGTTCCCCTTGAACGATGTGTTGATTATACCATAATATTGCTGTGAAAACTACACAAATCATTTACAGCGTGTCTTTTGTCTTATTACTTTAGACACTGTAGTACAAACTGCTACTTTCACGAACACTTGAACAACATGATAAATAAATCCAGTTTGGCAGCTTGGCATGTCACTTATCAACACTATTGTGGTTTTGAGAAGTTTTTCTGTTGTGACCTGCCAGCGGTTTTGAGAATTCCAGTGAACTCCATGGCTTAATGTTTTGTAAAATAAAACTGGCTTTGTATTAGATAAAATTATTGTTTCACTGGGCTCTAGCCCATTTTAATTTCAACTGACTCTAAGCATGGATAAAGTCAAACATACAATGACAATAAATAAATAAATAAATAAATGCAGTGAATAAAATGGCTGCCTATAATCAAAATTTGTAGTGTCCCATTACCTTTAATGGATATTACACAGTGAAGAAATGTCCACTTAAAATAATGGATGCAACACTTTTTTTTTCTTTCTAGATTCGGGGGGAAATGCGTGTGGCAGTTCAAAACAATGTGGTTTCTCTGAACTTATTACATTTATTAATACATTTGCATTACATTGCATGAATGTGCCCAACAAAGTGTGGTAAAAAACACAAACAAGAAAAATAATCTGCCCCAAGGTGTACTTAAAATCACACACACACACACACACACACACACACACACACACACACACACAAATAATTTCCATATACATATATCATTTATACCTTACAAGCAAAATATTTCATAATATATTCACATGAAAACAGGAAGAAACTAGCAACACAAGTATTTATTATAAGTTGTCCTAATTGTAAGCCGATCTGAATGAGGTTATTTTTAATTCATCATTCATTTGTCATCATTAATCTTTTAGTTTTAATAAATTAAACCTATTGAATTATAAGAATAACACTTAGAAATGATACATAAAAATACAAATGGTCTGCTGAAGTAACCATCTTCCAGGCTGTAAAATGCATGCATTTGCCTGGCACTATTGACAAATGTGAAAAGCTCTGCTCAAGGTCATTCTTACTACAAACATTTCACACTCAATCTGGAATTTAGATGTCTTAACTCCAAACAACAAGAGAGCATGAACAAACAACAGATTATTTGCATCACAGCATTTGGAAGAGCAAAGGGAATACCTGGAAGACAAGTTGAGCTATCTTATTATTGGCTGTTTTATGAGAACATAATGTGATCCAGCCGACAAAATGCTCACATCGTTCATAATGAGAAAGATGACTATCCCAGGACTGTCAAAATTAAGTACTGGAGAACCACAGTGCTTGCAGATATTTCATTGTTTCCTTTCAATCAGCAGTAAATTAAGATCTTAAGAATGAGGTGTTTGAATTCTTTATCCAATAAATGATTTATTAATGAAGGGGTTGAAATACATAGAAATTCTGCAGACACTGCAACCCTCCAGGCCTAGATTCTGAAACTCTTGACCTATGTTATACAACGTTCAAAACATGATGCCACTGTCTGCGATAGTGAGAAAACATTCCCATTCATAAGGCCTCAACATTTTTGTCTTCAGACCTTATCGATTGATTGATGTGCCGTACATACAATGAAAAAGCCTAAATAGTAGTAAAACACAAAAAAAGTGTTGTGCATTGAGTGTATGAAATCAAGATGATAAGCATTTAGTAATTTACCATAAGCTGTACTGTTGCTTATGCATAAAGAGAATGGAAATGCGTTTATTAGTCAGAGATCATATTCTGGGACGCTACATACAATTTTTACGCAACTTCTGCTAGTATTCCATACCAATATTGCTGTGCAAGGTACCAGAACAAAGGCTGAAGCACAAAAAAAGAAGAAAAAAAATAGTTAAATGTTTGCTATTGCATTTGTTTTGTATGAAAAGAATCACACGATGGAATCACAACACAGTTGAAAGACACATGCTTTTTGAGCCCTACCACACACATGTTCTCAGGCAATGCTGTACCCCAAGTTTACTTTCATTTCTTGACAACATGGAGAGATGAGTAAATAATGACTAAATCAGTGGCCAATGTTGTTTGCTTTTATGGAATCATTTTTATTAAAATGTACTTTTAATGAAGACATATGGCTCAATTTGTTGTGCAGTTGCCACAGTGGAGTTCACAGTACAGTGAAGAAAATAAATCACGCATAATCAGCAATGCAATGGATACAAATTGCAATTGGTTATGGTGTGCACACTCCACTCTTCTGCAGTTGTGTGTAAAAATGAATAAAACGCAGAGTTTTTGAAAAGGATTAAATTATTATTTTGGTTGACCAATCCATACACAATTGTGATAGAAAAAATTAATAATGCATCAAAATGTCAAATTAAATCTGAGATTAAATCAGTAAGGAAACATTATTTCCTACGTATAATAATCTTTATTTTTAAAGAAAGATTATTATAGAAAATGTAATTGTTTTCCTTTATTTCATTTAGAGGTAGTAGATAATATATTTTGCAGCGTAATCATTGTGTAGTGATGTGTAATAAAACATACAAGATTAAGATAATTTATTCTCGCCCATAGTTTTGACCCAAAATTGGTTAAATACCAGGGAAACTAAAATAATTCATGCTCAATTTTCCATCTATCATTTTAACTTTAGGTGCAGAGAAGGCATTTGACAGGGTTAACTAGACTTTTTTCTTCTCTGGCATACTTCATCACTTGAATCAAGATTCTCTATACAGTAACTCACCAAGAGCATCCGTAATAACCTACAGCCACGTCTCACAACCTTCTCAGTCAATAAAATCATTACGTTTCAATGCTACTGCATGTTCAATAGTGTGTTCAATAGCGTCAAAACATGTCAGTTTTATTTTGCACAATTAAAGGTGCAAAATAAAATTGATGCACTTGTTGTACATCACTCTGGATAAGAGTGTCTGCTAAATGCCTGTAATGTAATGTAATGTAAAGGGCTCATTTTGCTGCTGTGTGCTTCAGACTTGCTCCTTTTGTAATAGTAACTTCACTTTGTTTATGCTGTGTTCCTCTAACATATCACTGCTGTAACCTCTAAATTACATGCTTTTACTGAATATGGATGGTTATTATGGGTTTTAAATCTTATTTTAGACTACATTCTCAGCGTATTATTCATAACATGATTATGGCTGTCCACTGCATTCTCCTCTACATCTGACATTCCAAATGTGTCTGAGCCCTACACCACAGCCAACAAGCCTGCCACCCCATTGATTGAATAAAGGGAAACCAATGTCACTTGCATTGAGTGGTTTGAAACAGCACAGAAAATCTTCCCCTCTGTGCCATTCAAAATAGCATTTACTGCTGGACCTATGCATGCAAACCAATTATTGATGCCTGTGAACACTGAGGTATAATTCACATGGAAATGTCTGGCATACAGCAATTTCCTTCAAAAGCTACCTTAGATGTGACATGGTCTGGATCGATCATCTTAAGTGCCTGGGTTTGAAAAATGCAATGAAATCCATTCTCCCCATTTCAGCCATACATTTACTTTTGAGTGCCACATGTGCAGAAAAAGTAAATGTCCTATTTTATTAGTCCAACTCTTTTACTCAAACTTTAGTTGAATTCATTGCCCACCTGTTCAACTGAATTAAACTAGTCTCAGAATTGCAGATTAAGGATACTATTGTTAAGAAATTGAACTAACTGATCGACAGAATATTGGAATATAATACTGGAATATAGTATCTAATACGTTCTGGACTTTAGGATGATCATTACTTTCAACCGGCTATTTGAATTTTTCACTGCTTGCTTTGCTTCCATTTCTAACTAATCACTTTCATAGTAATAGCAAACAAGATAGAACGCATGAGCTCAGCTTCACAGCATCAGTGTTCCATATTGAGGAATAGTCAGTACTTACCTCTACTCTCGTCCTCAAGGAATGCATCTAAATAACTTTTATTAGTCTTACTAACCCCGTCCTCTCTAGAGCAAGAAATCATTCCCAGCCAATCAAACAACTATTGATTTAATTATCTAGAAGCTGAAATAAAACAAAATTCCCCTCAGAACAGGGGAGTTACCCTGTTTAATACCAAAATGGCATGCACAGTGGATGATCACTAGTACTGAAATGCATGCAGTTCTGTCATTCTTCCACTACTCTGTTTAATTGAATCTGAATGCCGAGGTCTCACGATGGACTAGCATATTACTGATTACTGGGCGATTTTTGCTGTTCAGTTTGTCATCCACAGACTTATCACGTGCCCTCTTCCTGTGTCAAGATGTTAGCCTCTGAGGCTGAAAGCACAACAGCTACTATTGATTAGAACAGATAACCAGCATTCACCAGCCCACAAAGATATTGATCAGTTTGTCTGGGGCCACATCAATGTTTTGACCTTTTTGCTTATCTGAAATTGGGCAGGCAATTATAAAACACACAGTGTGACTAGAAAGAGACCCAACTACATTAATGTATGTGCCAATTGCTATGAGGATTTTTGCCCTGTACATGTATACTGTAATTAATGCTGCTCAAATGCAAATAAAGAACACTATGAGCAGCCTGTTTAAAAAAAAAAACGAGTTTCTTGCACACAGAGTGTTACATTTTTTTCCAGATCATTTTTATTGTCATGCAGGCAGGTGACAATTGAACCTGCGTTATTCTGAGCAGGAGTTTGTATTTAAAATTCAAAGGCTTGAAATCACCAGAACCTAGCATTTGGAGAATGAACAAGGAATTATATGTATTAATACTTTTTGTAAAGATGAAATCTAATGGCTTGTATGCTCAGAGTGCTTTCTAACCATGAATTTAATTGTTTCACACTAATCAATAAAAGAAAAGGGCCTCTTAAAAGCCTTCACTGATTTAAAGCCACATTTTCCTTTGCATTTGTCAGGAAATTATATCAGCTACAGAAAATGCACAGTGTATGTAATGAATATATTCTAGATAAGCACGTATGTAAGGAAAAATGCTTGTGACCTATTGGTAAAATGCATTTGCGGTGTAGAGTATCAGGTTACAGAAAAGACTATTTTTTTTGTTGAAAATAGGGTGATTCTGCCACCCTGTGGCTCATACTGTGTTGCACAATAGTAAGACGGGTTCCATGACTTATAATATAGGGGGAATTTGCAGTCAAACAACCAAGTGTTATATTTAATTCTAAACACCCTTAGGCCTCTTGGGTGGCACATTCATAAAATATTAGGTTCTTAAGACCTTCTTAGATGTATATTGCTTAAATTCTTATTTTAGTTTACGAGTTGACATTGGGAGCTGTATGGTGCTACCAGTAAGTGTTATGTGCATAACCATGATTGTTGATCATTATAAGATTACACTGACTGAGCATTATTATCGCCAATATGTCTGCAGTGCCCATAGCTCTCAGTGTAGCAAAACAGCAATCTTTACACACCAGACAGTCAGGAGAATTCCAAACCAAATTCAAAAAATGCAGTAATGCTGTACCTAAATGGCAGAAAATAAATGAACAATGCATCTAAGCTTGATGTTATTTTTTGCACTTGTACGAACGATAAATATTTCAGAGAGAAATAGCCTGCTGTTGTTTAGACACTGAACAAATACAAAATAACCTACCAGAGACCCACAGGATTACAGTAGCAGCAAATGTTGTGGTAACATTGCAGGGGCAATGTTTTACAATGTGATGTGACAACATTAAACTGAAGATGCAAGAAAGATAACCTCAGTGTATTAGCTTAACATTGCGTCAACACATTATAACTACGCTGTGATACAACATTTGGACAAAAACATGTGGCATCGTCAGTTTCTACATTATCAAAATGTTTTAGGAAGGGAATTTTGTAATGTCGCCACATAATAGCTTTATTGCATTCAGTCTACAAGTATTTAGGTTAGTTATTTAAATTTCTTTGAAAATATTTGTCTTGGTTTTCAAACATTGCAACTTATTAATGAGAACACTCACACCCCACAGAGTCCTTATCATTTGTGTGCACTGTATCAGATAGGGGTATAAAAGGTTACTTAATCCACACCCATTTTGGATTTCTGATTAATATAACCTTGATCTGATGTGACTAACCCTGACTATGTGCAAAAACCCAGTAATCAAATATGCAGCTTTGGAACAACGCAACTGGTGAGGCAGAAAATTACCAGTCCTCTCACTCTGATGAGTTGGCTTTCAATTTGATGCACAGTGAGAAGATTGAATTCCATCTTCAGCTTCAGAAGTATTCTTGTGCAAGTGGAGAATCGAATTTATCAGTTTTAGATGCCACTTTTTTGGCACCTATTTCTGTACACAGAATAGCTTATGTTTTCAGTGCTTTTGAGTCACTGGTGTTTTTGACCACAGGCGATGCATTGATGCCTTAGAAAATTGCAATCGGCTCAGAGTTGAAATTTCACCAAATCATTGTCAGAAAATTAGGTTTAGCAGTAATGTGCTAAACTGTTAGTGTCTTCCTCACACTCTTCCAAAATAAGTGGGCATAAGATCACAATGATTTAACTGATGTTAGAGCAGACCGGAGGGTCTTATTTGCTGTCAATATACAATTATCTGCATGAGAAAAAGTGTGATGTGCATGTGCAAAGAGACAATACTCTCTCCCATTAGGGTAAAAATCACCGAGGTCCTAAATTACATATTGAGACAGGAAAGATTTTAATTATGGGAAATTGCTATGTGCCATGGATTCGTGAGAGGAGTGATCCAACACCGGATGCCAGCAGCTGTTCAAATCCCCCTCCAAGGGGCTGTTGAATGTTCTAGCATGTGGATGAGTCCCCACAGTCTGCTATCACTTCAGACCGTGCCAAGTCTGACTGTGGCTGTCAGTGCTGCAGGGCGACACGTTAGCATCAACTAGGGAAAGGAGGGTTTCAGTTGGCTGGGATGACAATGTCTCATCATGCACCAGCAACCCCCACTGGTCAACTGGGTGCCTGCAAGTCTGCCTGTTGAGCTGCACACAATGCATCTTCCTCCGATTCATGGCTGTGTGAGCGCTGCTCAGTGCAATGTGACAGAGACGTGCTAACTGCTTCAGAGGAGAGCATGTTTGTCTGCACCCAAATCTATAGTGGAGGTTACAGCATTTAAAAAATCCCCCTCCAGATAAGATTTAAATCAGACAGGGGTGGGAAAAAATAGGTGGAAAACTTTAATAACATCCAAGTCGAGTATAGACATTGTCTCATTTTAATTTGTTGTGTAATGTAACGCATCCAGACATTCAGAAAGAACAAATAAAATGTATTATTTTAAACACTAGATTCAATTACAGTTCATTGAACATATTTCCTTAAAAAATAGTCAGGGTTTGATACAACTGAACAACCAAGTAACCATTTTTAGTAATTGTATATTTTCTATCATCTTTGCATGCAAAATGTGCACACACATTTAACAGAACAGCTGTGGGTGAAAACCCTCCATATAATTTCATACAATTTCCTGAAGAAAAAGCTGTCATCCCATCTTTCAAGTACATTAAAAAGTGAAATGGGTCAAACTGACCTGCATCATAAAAGGAGGGTTAAAATCTGACTGTTGACCTGTCTTTCCTGTCCTACTTCTCATCCTCCACAGCAAGCTGCTAAAACATCCATCTCCCAGGCATTGTCCACCCAGGCTGTAGCTGGCAACCCCTAGGAATGGCCCTATAGCTTATTTTCCTTTCCCATTCACTACCCTTCATTCTTTCCCAAGGCAGATGACTTAGCTGCATTCTTTGGGGACAAATTTGCTGACATCCATCCAAAACTCTTTAAGTTTCCACTTGCACGGCTGATCAACTTCACAACATCCAAGCTCTTGCAGACCCCACCCGCACCTTCTCTCCACACTCAAACTCAGTTGCCTTCTGGCGCCCGTGCCAGCTGCTCCCTGCATCCAATTCTCTCTCTCTCTCACATATTTCAAGCAATCACTCCCCATCTGCTTTCCTTTATCTCTTTTCTCATACCTCTGGTTATTCTCTTGCTGCCTCCTATTCAAAAACAAGAACAAAACAAAGCATCCAAACCCTTTTGATATCAAAAATATAATTTCTTCTCTACTAATGCTTGGAGATTCTGTTTTTAAACATAATTTCAATTTCCTATTTCAGAAATCCTGAACCCCCAACCCTTGTCACCCACCCCCCTCCTGAACTTTTTTTGACAACAGCAGTATCCTCACCTGCACATTTTTCCTCTCCAGTATGAACAAGAGAATCTTTCATTCCTGGCCCAAGTGCAGGTTTAAAAAATTTTTTTTTTTACATTTTTTATCCAGCTGGAATATTGCAATTCCTGGTTAGCCTCCCTTGTGCGACTTCAAGTCAGGCAGAATGGTACTGATTGGCTGGTCCGCAAACCCAATCAGTATGCATTTGTTATTTCATACTTGTTTACTTTGTTGATAAATTGTTCTATGTAGGTGCGGGCATCTTACAAAAATGCATATAATGTGAAGACAAAAGGCTAATGTTGTACACGCAGAAACTCTGGGGGTTTTCAAGACCAAGCTTAACATGGTGCTAAATACTATTTAGTCTGTAGTAAACCTGTGTTTACATTTGTTACCTTTGCTTTTGCTACCTGTTTCTTCGTTTCGATTGTCATTGGTTCTAATTGGCCGTTTCCGTATCCGGTTGCTTGGCCTGAAAAGCTGCTGCTTGCCGCCAAGATCGCCTACCAGCGGAGGCTGTTCAAACTCATGGTTGGTGTTGTTAAGTGATTGCTTCGTTTGACTTTGCGTATTTTACCGTATTTCTGTGTTTGACTCCGATTCCCATCTAGCTCTTCCGGTGTGTTTGCTGATTTGATCTCGTGTGAACACTGACTCGTTTTCTTCGACTTCGATTCTTTCATTAGCCCTTCTAGTTTGTTTTCCCCGTGTTTTTGACCATTCGCTCTCATTCCGATTCTCGCCTAGCCCCTCTGCTTTGTTTGCTGATTGGATTTTGTGTTTGACCGTATGCTACGCTCGTTTTTGACTCACGTTTTGACCTCTGCTTGCCATGTAGTGCTCCGATTAGTTAGTGTGTTCCAGCTGGAAAATCCGTCCATCTGGACATAGGTTTGTTATTTTGCGGTGTTAATTTTCCTTTATTGTTTTTGGAAGCTACTCTGGATGGAGACCTAGCGCTCCGTAGAGGGTACGAGGCTTTCAGTTTCTTACTATCAGCTAACTGTCCAAAGTTCAGAGTTCAAATCCGCACGTGGCCAGTAACCTTCAATGACTATCCAGCATTCAGTTAGAGTTGGATAGGCAGATACGGACCGGGGTTATTTATCAGTTCGCGGTACGTTTCCCCACCTATTTCCCGTACCAATTACCCTGTTACGGTCTGACCCTAGACCAGGTAGTAACGGTAGGTAAACTCAGCACTAGGTACACAATGACTAGGTAGGACAATGACGAGTATTGTTGGGCTGAATGACCCGTTCTCGTCATTACTGTATTTTATGTTGTGCTGTGTTGTGTTCTGTTAAAACAAATTTAGATACAGAAAATACAGTGCAAAAACAATTTATTGAATGCTGCAATTCATTCTTAATATACATATTTTATTTTAATATCTCAGTCTTGTCTGGATGAAGTGAAATTTGATAGTTTGCATTAGTCTTTCTGTGCCAACTGAAGTTTACTTGGTCTCATTTGTTCTGGTTTAACAAGGTTGTTATTCAGAATCAAGATGACTTGTCCCTTGGCAAAACAATTTATTTCAATGATTTTCCATCATTCTTTTGCTATTGAAAGTTTAAGCAATTGTTTCCGAAGGAGTTGAAAAGGCTAGTTAATGTAATAAGCACTAATCACCTTCACAGTGGAAAGAAGTCACTGGAATTAAAAAAAAAAAAAACAACCTCAAAATGTTTACACTGTGTCCGGTTTTCTTTTTAATTGTAGGATGCAAAATTGGTTTAAACATGTTATTTAAAGGCTCTTAATTGTTGCCAGTAGCAATCCTCTTGGTTAGCTGGATAATTACCGCCTTTTAATAAGTTTTTACAGTGTTTTGGTCATTAATTTGTTGCTGACGAAGCTATTATCTTTGAAGATGTTTTGAAATTAGCATACTGTATTAATCTGGCCCCCAAAGTATAAAGAAATGAGGTGACCTGAATTAACTGTGTAATCAACTGCTTTAACTGATCAATTGCTGTGCTGCTCCAGTGCTGAGTAACAAAAGCCAGCAGACCCTGTGCATATCCAGGACCAGGAGTGAGGACCACTAGCTGAAAGACATGCTTATCATGGCATTTAAACTTCTATCCATGTTCACTTTTCTTCCTGACTCCTCCCATAATAGGTCAACAAATTGTTTTTGTAAACATCTCAGTTAGAAACTCAATCATATTCAATTAGTCACTAGATTGTGCTGTTGGAGTGCCTATGGGATCCCTGGAGGATAACCCTTGAAATACAAGTTTAAAACCCGGCAGGTCACATGGTGGAGACAAACTGGTGGCCTTAAGCATAATACATAATATTTTTCTAACGGATTAATGAATACTTTGAAAGTCCAAGAAATTATTGCATGTCCTTTAACATGACTCCTGTTCTGGAATCAATAGCTGCTCAAAATGGTGCATGCCATGTTTTACAAATGTATAATCAGACATTGTAAAACATTACATGTCCACAAAATATCATGCTACTGCTTTCCTTTGTGAATTTAACAATCAGACATTTGCCAAAAACTTTATGAATTATGAACTTAGACACCTTTAGCAGGTATATCCAGACACTTCATTACATAGACATAGCACTTAAAACATGAGAATGAATAGACTTTAAATGGGGCTGTTTGTAGTTGGCAATCATCAAATTGACAGGAAAATGAGGCAAAATACCTTTACAGGATTTTTGAATATTCTTTTAAGCAAGTTGGAGATTTAAAGTGTAAAGAGTCACAGCCAAAAGCAAAATGAAGTGTTGTTATTTCTGAAGATTGACCAAGGGCATGATACACCACTAGGTGGTGCTAAAAGAGAAGTGGAAACACAAGATATTTATAGAAAGCAGCCATTGAATACTGAGACACCTTCCGTCCGTTGGTAATTTCAAGCAATTGAAACCTTTTTTGCTTAATTAGTGTGTTTGCATCATACTGTGATGTCCACAACTGATTGATGAGCTACTACATTGTACATTACATATAGTGTGTCTGTATTAGTACAATGTAATTACTAGTAGTAAAATTATGATGGATATATCTATGTTCTTTAACCTTGAGGACATTTGTGAATGTCTGATTATTATTCAAATGAAATGTGTGGGATGTTATTTCCCCAGGTAAATTGATCTTTATACCTGATACTGGTGCACTGTCAGCTGCACTGTTAGAGCTTTCCTATTGTGCAAGTGGGGGAGGGGAGTAAGGCTGGATGTAGTTATATAAACATCAACCCTTCTTACATAAGACAACCAAAGCCTCAGCACAAGCCCAGTTTTGGTTCCACTTTTCTCTGAGGTCAATGCATTCCAATTCTGTTTATGGCTATTTTAAACCATTTATTTTTTTGCAAGTGTTTCAACTGAAATGACATGTTTAATTTAATCTCATAGCTAAATTCAGTCTTAAGTAATACCAGGTCGTTATGCTGATTAATTTCCAAACAGGGGATTCAAAATTCAGTCAGTTTCTTTCCACATTAGATTAATTAACTAGTTTTCTAAGCTAAGGTAACATTTTCTATTAAAAAAAAAAAAGCAACATCCAACAAATGCATTGGCAACTGTGTAGTAATGTGATATGCAGCTCCATAATTTTTATATATGTATTATGTTATGCTAGGATGTGAGGCCGAGGCCTGGTGCAGGAAAACGGGTAACGACAAAGTATTGACACCTAATTAATAAAAATTAAAAAAAAAAAAATAAGCCAAAAGAGCCAAAACAAAGTGAAGAGGAAAAAAATATGGGAACGTAACTTCTTGTAATCACAATAGCCGGTTTGAACTTTTTCCAGTTCCATAGCGCTCCACACCTGCTCAGAGTCTAAACACCACTCTAAAATGGCCAAACAACAGCCCACTAATTATATACAAACCAATATCCTTCCTTTTTAACACACACACACAAAAACATTTGTTATCGTGTTTTTAAAAGCTCAATAAGTCCACTAGAATGGCATATAAAATATATTGATGTCACCATCACCACTTCCCAGTGTAGTTTAAATATCCATGAAATATGTGGTTTCCCTTTAAGATTTTGGAGCCAACTCGCCTTAAATGCTACCAGGATGGAGGGAAATACAAACAAGGTGAAAGAAGCAGCATAATTATACACTATAATGAATACAACAGTTATTACAAACTGATTAACCACTTTTAACAATATCATTAAGGTCAAGTCTTACCCATTTGTGAAAAGTTTTACACATCCAACCTTATGAATTTTTAAGCACAGATTCTGTTGGACTACGCAGTGAAGGAACGTGCACCTTCCTAAAACAGCAAATGTCATGTCTGGAACATAACAATATGTAGGCCTACACAAACGTAATGTTTCCCAGGCACTTCAGTTTTTCCCCAAAAAGACTTTGTTGGGCATGGGTGACGGGTAGTGCTTTGTTTCTACATATCACACTAGTGATATGTAGAAATACATATCACTAGTGTATCCGTGGAGGTGTACATGAACAACGTTTGTTTGTGTCGCATGTATGAATGGGCAGGAGTGGTAAACTTAGCTATAGGCCTATACCAATGTTAGCTAATTCTTTCAGCAAATTTGTTTTATATCATTAGACAGGTGGTCTATGATGTAAAACATTTTAGATAAGCCCTAACTGGGGTGTCTCCTCTGCAGACAAATGATAGCTTATTGATAAGAATGGTATTTACATCAAATAGGTCCGAGTATACTAAATGGAAGCAATGGAAGCTACAAAGCCTGAGACTAATACAGTAAGTTCCGATCCTGATAGGACATAAAGGCATATCAATATTGGACGAACCTGACAGGCTGCCCTGCCTTGACGTCTTGGCTTGACAGTGATGTGAAAGTGAAAGCGTTGCAATCAACAGCTTCCAGGCTGGTAACATGCATGCTTTTAATATTACTTGACATTGTACAGAGAAGAAGACCTCCAGGTTTTCAAAAAGCATGAAGATAAGGGTTGAATGAAGGAAGGATGAACTTGACAGCAGTAGGCAGAGCAGATTGTGGGCACTCTGTGACAGCTTATGCGAGCCCTTAAATAGAGGTTCTATTTTTTGTCATTACTATGGATGTGGAGGCAGCCTGATTGCACTCAGACCACACCATGTGAACATTTAACCATTGGCAATGATGCAACAGAATCTTTTAACTTTTAAATGTTTTCCTATGAATCTCTGTGACCAAATTTCTGATTTAAATCTATATATATGAAAAATGAAATATCCAGTAATTGTATTCTGATTCCCAAAGATATTGCTTGATAAATGCTCACATTTCAGAGGAAGGAACAGAGGAACACAGTATTGAAATCATTGGTGTATAAAAATAATAACCGCGTTCCCTTTTCTCTCCAGTTTAACCACTAAAAGAAAAATAACTTGTATAATAATAAAGTAACAGAAAGTACTAATCCGATTGGCTTTTTAAAATTATAGGCCTACATAGCACCAGTAAAACTTTAAATGTTAAAACATAGAAAAATCTCTAGCCAATAGTGGTTTAAAGTATGTTTTACCACTCCAATGGTATGCAGTGCCAAGCATATGCAAAGATTCATTATGTCTCCAGATTGGTTGGAAATGTCGTCTAAATTCTATACTGGTGCTTAATTGTGTCAGGAACACTTAGCTTACCCTTAAAACCAATCATCCAGAGAAAAGTCTAACAACTCGTACTGTAATGGATGGGGAACTGTAATATCAGATCATATTCTCAATAAATTCACTTTAGTGAGAAAAACGGCACTCTTGAGGTGAATTTGAGAGAAGGAGAGAGGAGGCAACAGATTGTAAAACACAGCAATTAAACCACTTTACCACAGTTCAGCATTGCCCACACTGTATTTCAACAGTGAAATACCAGTAGGTTTTCTGAATCTTCACAATGAACTACATCCTCAAGTACATATTACAACACATCCTCACCAACTGAAAAGGGAGAGTCTACTGCTCACTACAGAGCTTTAGAGAGATACAGTACTCTTTCAGGTCATTCAAGTCTACGGCACAGATTTAAAATAAGATATAGTGAAAACTGGCATACACTGAGTTTGTCTGGAGTCATAGGGTTGACAAATGTTTAGCAGTCCAATCATGCTGAGCTCTAGGCAGAATTAGTGCTACATTACCTTGATGGGCTGGTAGAAAGAAGCATGCATGTAAATGGCATAAGGGTTTGACAAATGTAATGTCAAATAAATAATTAAACAAAAACACCAAATGTTAAATCTGTGCATTTAATTTAATTCCACCTGTTTAACTATACAATTTGTCATCGCCTCTTTTCAGCAGATACTGCATCTTGAATGTTTAATTCTAAAGACACGTTAAGGAGCTAATAAAAAGGTGATTGTTCAAAGGGAAAACAGCTTCAATGAAAAAGTGAAAAAACCTTTCACAATGCAGTATTTTTATGAAAAGCAATCTTGAAATAAATATGCATAAATGATAATCAAAGAAGATGACAATCAAAGAGAGAAATTTCAAAAGGAGTGCTTCAAAAGAACACTGGCTATTAAAAGAAAAATGACAACCTCCACATCCATGATATCCAAGGAAACATTAATAGCCAGGATTGCTTACAACAGCTTTGTAAGTGACTGAACTATGTTTCATTGGATTCTGGATATATGTGACTGACCGATTTCCCAATGACAGAGTGAGGAATGCATTTTTGTTCTTGGTGTAATACTGGAAATTATTCCTGTCAAACAAGTGAGGGAAAGTGTTGGGATTCATAATCCTAAAAATCACAAAAAAATAAAATAAAAAAATGCAAATCAGGTTGGACATGATGCTGTAATTTCGATATTTCAATATGTTGCAATATTTTATAATATAGCAAACGGCATTAAGTAAATTATATGGTAAAATTGGTGCAGTAGCAATATGAATTTAATAGGGCTCAGTTTTACAAATATCACAAACATTTCATATAACTGCAGTATTGTAAACTAGGGAGAAAATATGAATAATATTTTTGGCAGTGGCTTTATATAATGTTCTAAATAAAGAAATGACCTGTCCTCCATTCTGTGAACAGATGGAAACCTCACTCTCCTGACAGACATCACACCAGGACTCCACACCAAGTGGTGCAAAAGGATTGTGAAGTGCTGGGTAAGCATGTTTCATTCCCACAGACTTGACCTTCATTCATTTTGCATTTAACCCGCTGAGGCATACAAATATCTACCGTTGAGTCTCTGGAATTATTTGATTTCTCCCAGAAGTTAATAACAATCTACAAAAATGATCAACAGGTAGTTGCACCACAAATTTAAACCATTTCCTTTCAAATAACGACCACTTTATAACGTTAAATGACCAACTATTCTCTTTAAGCCCCTGGGGAAAAGGATTGTTCTGGATATGATTGTCCTTGTAACATGTGTTTATGTAGATGCTGCCTGTAGAAAGTGAAATTTGAATAGTTAGTTAGCAAATAAACGTGGGCAATCGCTCCATATAGCTTCCTCAGGGAGTGTTGAGAAATGAAGGGTCAATGCTTGTTTTAAATGTCCTGCGTTCTGCAGAGGTCACTTCGGTGATTGCATCTCTAATTTCTCAGGTTGCTTACTCACAGCTTGACAAGGGCATTCATTTCATTCATTTCTAATTCAAAATGAAATATGATCCTTTAGACCTTTGGTATTTGAAATGAAAAACCACAATGCACTCTACCGCTGGGCCACTGTTGAAGACGGAAGACTGTTGAAATGAGGCAGCATGAATCAGGGACGCGCTACTCTTTTATCTGGCAATTACACAGCTCCTCAACAAATAAACTCAAATTTAGTTAACTGCATGACAGTATTTTTATACGAATTAAAAAGTGGAGCCCTGACTTTTTTTTATAACTAAGTTGGTCTGTGAGCTATTCATAGAAAACAAAATTAATTACCTCAGAGAAGACGTTTTCAAAAATCTGGAAATTCATGGTATAAATATACCCTTTAGTCAGCATCTCTTATTGGTTGAGACGACATCAGAATTTGATGAAACAGCATATCTGTTTCATATGGTGTTTTTTCTTTACTTGCCAAAAGTGCTCAAGGTACAGTAGCAAAGAATTAACACTGTGTTGGTGCTTTGCAGTTGTTTTCCAGGCTGATTTTGTCAGGTCCAAGATCTCACTATAATGTAAATAGATCTGGACAAGTAACAATAACTTTGAAACATATGCCCTTGTATATTATTGACCATATAATTGTTGATTTTGGAAGTAGCACCATTAGAACTGGAGAAGATGGATACAAATTTCACATTTAATGAAATTCTAATGAAGCATGTCTTTAATGAACCACTGTTGTATTTATTTTCTAAGAAAGCGAAAAAAGGGACCATACATAGAAGGAAATATTCCGTAAATCATATTCATAAAAACATACTTTGAAGGCTGGGACAGCCTTACCAAACCGGATTCGCCTTACAGGATTTTATATAGTTTTGCCAGTTCAGCCATATCATGAATCAGTTTTAGTGTTAAAGTGACTAAAAAGATCAGTTTTTCACAATTAACAATACTGTAGTGTATAACAATGAGTTTCATTGAACAATTACAATGATAAAGTGCCTGTGACATGGTTAAAAAAGCAACTCTATGAATACCCCTTTCAATATATGTGCACAACAAATAAATTCATTTTAGCAAGTGGCTTACAGTAAGACCAAAATACCTGACACGAGGTTAGAAGATTCCATCTTGATTTTGTGTTGTGAATTCAGGCAATAAATTGACATTTCACATGGGGAAACATAAAATGCTTACATGTGTAATCTAGTCATTTTAATCTCACATTATGGTAAAACCTTAAATGCACTACAATTTAATGCACAAAAGAAGGTGACTCAAAGTAAAGGCCATATTATTATTACCTCTTTTCACTGTGTTCTGATGTCATCAGTGCTAGCAGGCTGAAGGACGCTACTCAGTTATGAGTTACTACATTTTCTAAACAATTTGATTCTACCCACCTGCATGGAGTATCTGCTGGGCAGATTATATACACCTAACACAGTCTCAATAAATATATCATTAAGAAACCTTCCGTTAATTTACTAGGGTTATGGTGACATTTATAGCCAATGTAAGGAAAAGAAATGTTCTCTAACCACAAGCAGATAAATGTCCAGGAAGTGATGGGTAAGGATTTTTTCCACACACAAGAACTACTCACTTCCCAGCTCAGTAGGAGACGATTCTTTTAGTGATACAGGCAAATTTACCATTCAGTTACTACACACAAAAACTTTACTTAAGGAAACGAAGGTCTTGAGCTCGAGACCCAGAGGTCTCATTCCTTGCCAGCAGCGGTCAAGATGCGAACATGACTTCAATATGTTCCATTTCTCGGGCCACAATCAACACACTCTTCAATGTACAAAAAAAAATAACAAAAATGTTTGCAGTCAATTTAATTCCCCTCCAGGAAAAACATATTGAAAGGATTCATGTTTTACAGTGCATGTTTCTCGTTTATCTCATGTTCTTGGTGCAACTGACTGCACACATTCCATTGGTTTTCCCTTTGAACAATGTGTTCAGAAACAGTAAATTTCATGAACACAAAACTTACAGAGTTGCTCATTCATTTGCAGCTTACAACGTCTTTGGGGTGCAAAATAATTTTTACACTCATTGATTGACTTATTTCTGAAAATGTTCACAAAAGTTAAAAAGTAAAATAAATAGAGCATGCCAATATTCCACTGCTTATGCATCACAGCTAACTTCTGGCTATAACAAATTTTATGTTATATTGAAGAACATAAAAAAGTGTGACCCATATCAAAGGTGCTTGTGCTTAGTAACGAATGAGTATTACTGGGTATCATCAACTATTGAGTTCATTTGTCACATCGTAGGCACTTCAAGGTCCAAAGTATGTCAATATATTTGAACTGAATTGGCACAGAACACCACCATGGCATTTATAAATGTATTTCAGTATAGTACTATAGATTTATTCATTAAAACTAAGGGGTAGAATAAACCAAGACCCTGAGCCATTCCATTAAGCTCAGGAGTGATTCGTGCTTGTATGTCAAATGTTTAATTTAACTCATGCCAATCTTGCAGGTTATACTGTAAATATATAATTTTCTAGACAAGCAAGCCAAGCATTCAAATTAAGCAGCAACATACCTGTGTAATTCAAGGATTGAAATAAATGCTATACTTGCAGTGAGAGGAAAAATACAAACTCTCTTTTGTTTTCATTAGCAGTTAGAAAGTGACACTTTGTAGTATTGCTAAGTTTGATTTCAAACTAACAAAACAAATCCATCCAGCCATAGAAAACTACTTCAAAACGCATAAGAAATAACAGGTTTAGACTGTAGCTCCTATTTGGATTGACTTAATTATTAAACTACTGGTATTAAACTAGGTTTAACAGCCACATTTACTGTAAATACACACTATTTAATCTAGTGAGAAACACTATCACAATTTAACAGTGCACCATCATTTTTGTGTTTTGTCTCCATGTTTTTGCTTTGACTCCTTCAGTAAACATTAACTGCAACATTCTGAGATTCTTTGGGTTATGACGTCTATAACTGCTTGAATACCATGAATAACTAGTGATGGTCATCCTACATTAGATGTTGCAAATCAATATATAAATGCTTTACAAACTTGAATTGAGACAAAATACATTAATTTTTTAAATAGTATGTTTATGTCTTTCAACCTTTGATTGCATGATCATGGCAAAAAGGAGCTTCATCAGAGATGAGTTTCATCAGAGATTTAAACACTATGTGTCTATATAATTTTAAGTGATCTGTTTTTTGAATGATTTATAAAGTGTCTTTTACAAATCTGTAGCATGTCACCCTTGTGCAAATGAACACTTTTTAAAGTTCCTTCAAATGTCAGTGCTTTCTACTTCCTCATCGTCCAAAGTTGTGTCTGATCTGGATATCATCAGAAGCTTTTCCTTGTTGGAGTATTGCCTTTTTATCACTTGCTGTATTTCGTCAGAGTTTCCATCCTCCCGGTGAGGAGTGGTTACCTTACTCTGTCTCTCGGCCAGCGCTTCCGCTGAGACCTTTCGACTGGAGGCCAACAGCTCGGAGGAGTCAAAAGACTCCCCTCCCAGGTCCCCCAGTTTTATGTAGCCCTTGTTGTTCGAGCAGTCCAGGCGAGGGCAGCTGAGGCGACGGGGCCTCTCCTGCTGCCTCTCGTTGGCTGTCGACGGACAGACGCCCAGGTCAATGGACCTCGAGTAGTCGGAGAGGGCGCTGAGGGACAAGTGCGACCCCGTCAGCCTCCGACCGGGTGAGGCAGGCAGCAGCTGGACCTGCGACCCCTGCGGTGACGCACGGGGCAACCCCGGCAGGCTGCCCATGCTCTTGTAAACATCCAGCGAATCCTGGTGCGACAGCCCTGCAGCTCCTGCGGCCTCCGCTTTGGTTTCCGGATCGCTGGAGCTCGGCCGAGCTTCCTGGGCCTTGCAGACGACAGCCTTGGCTTTACAGTCGAGTAGGCTCTCCGCGTCCGTTCTCCCAGATCGCCTTCTTTCCTCCACTGCACAGTTATTAAGCTTTATTACCGGAAGAGTGAAAGCGTTAACGGAAGAGGTGACTAAGGACCTGGTCTCCCACTGTTTGGGTTCTGATACCTGCTCGGTCATCCTGTTCTGCTCCCTGTATATGCTGTAGACTGTGTCAGTGAAAGTCTGCCTTTCTGGTGATAAGCTGTGTCGCTTCAAAAAGGACTGCTGCTTCGTTTGGTCGTCGGCCCCCTGCTCTTGCAATTTTCCCGGAAGCGTGGAGGGCCAGGAGCTCTTGGCAAGCACAGCAGCACTGTAGGCGGGACTCAGCTTGCCCTCTAAGCCCCTCGACTGCACGTAGTTCACAAAGCCATTTAGTGGGCTACTGTCCTTAGTCCGCAAGCTGTGGATGTCGATAACCGTCGAATAGATGTCCCTAAGGTTGATGATTTTGGTCTTTTTATCTCTGTTTTCGTGCAACACTGCATTGGCACAAATGAAAAGAAAAATTCCAATACCCATAATCAGAGGGCCAAACACCTTCAGCTTATCTGAATACATGTGCTGGTCAAGGAACTCTGCAAAGAAACCAAGGGTTGGGGGAGCATCAGTAGTCAAGGTGCCATTGGTATGATTAAAGTTAATTACGCTTTCATCCATAGGTTGCACATTCTGGTTATTGCTTGTCCAGTTAGCAAATACAGGCAGTATTTTGCCATAGGTCCTTGCAGCTTTAGGCTTGGCCACCTGACGAGCTGGGTAAATGGGGCTGTCCTTTGGCCAGTATCCCAGCACGGCCATGGCTATTCCCACCAGGAGCACAAGGATCCCTACTGCCGCGACTAGCCCTGAAATGGAGCACAGCTTGAGTTTGCCTTTGACCACAACCACATCATTCTTCCTCTTCTTCTTCGCTTTCCTCTTTCGCTTGTTCTCCGCTCGATTCTTTGCCCTGAGCGAGTCTTGTCGCCTAGCAGAAATCCGCAGCAGGCCACCAGTGGCTATCATGATCAGGATTGGACAGCAGGGCAGTCACTCATCCTGGAAAGGGAGAGAGAAGGAGGGTCAATGAGTCATCATATTACTCAACCAAAACTACTCTTGTTCATTCAGAATATGGCACATTGAAGTGCCTTCCATGTACATTTAATTGAAAAGTGAACTTCAAGTCAGACAGGAAAAGCGCATCAGTGAAGGATGAACATAAACATTTGTGTGTGATATTGAAAACACTGCTTTTACAACAAACATTTTAACCTTTGGTATCATCTACATATTTATTCTAGATCCTCTACTTTCTCTTCTAACAATTTTATGACCGACATTTTGAAATAATGGGTCCTTTACATTTCTATTTGATTGTTACACAAATTCCTAAGAAAAGGTCTAAATGGTATGTGTATTTTGAAGGGAACGTACAGATGAATTGGGGTGGGAGACATTACCAGTCCAGTGTAATCTGTCACAGGGAAAGGACACAGGGCATGTACCCCATCAGAAATGTGTGTTTGCCTGCATGGCTGATTAGTTAGGATGCACTGACATTAGAAATGGGGCACTCCCTCACCAATGACACAATTGCAAAGTGGATATCCATATGGTGGAATAAATATTGAATAATCACATTTACAAATGCCTGAATCATATTTGACTCAGAGCTTGCAGGTAAATTCACTAAGGGATACTAATTATGAAAGTCAACTGTATCTACAGAGACTTATGAATAATGTATTAAACCATACCCAGTAATTCTATTTAACATAGCAATAACTGAGTGAATTCTGATGGCAGCCATCTCTCAGAGTGAATGTATGGTGAAAGCCCATCAGTTATATTTATCCTACCTCACTGAAGTGCACAGCAGACATTCCCAAAAACATACAGTATACAACCAGTATTGCATCACCTCAAAAGGTGACGGATCACTTTACTAAATTTCATGCACCCTCTGTGTATTTAAATTACGTTTTTCCACTGAATGACCGAATTAGTACTGGGTGAGTGCTCTTTCTCTAGAATGCCGAGAGTAGGCAGAAGTAACAAAAAACCCTGGGTGTTTGGTCTAATGAAAAGAAACAACACAAATCACCCATGGACCCTATGGAGCAATTTAAGCACTCTACCTTGGCAACAGTTGCTGAAAGATCTGGATGCTGCAGGATTTCAGAAGAACTGGCCACTCTGTATCCTATTGCGGTTAATCAAATATACAATGCAGTACCTTTGTGTAGGCCCTCAATCTCAGAAGTGGATATTATTAGGACTGATTAATCTTCTACCAAGTGCTACAGCGTTATGTAAATAAAGAGACTAAGAACATGCTGCATCACCCAAAAAAGCATTTCCTCACTCATCCATAATGTCTCTCTTTAATCTATATTCCAGATACAGACTGCGATCAAAATCAAATTGTTGTGTGATGCATTTTTCATGATGTGTAACATATGAAATCCATAAATCCTCCCCACCATTGACCTTCAGCTCTACAGTGCTGGAAAAAAATGTATGATGTGAGAAAGCAGAGATAAAGCAAATATGATAGGCACTGCAAGCTTCAGTAAATCCTCCTAAGCAATGGGACAGTAATGGGGGTAATGGCCTCCATGCTGCTGAAGTATTGGTGTCGTTCTTCTTAATTTGTGATGGCATGTTTACTCCCATGATGTATGATTATGGCTAGGGAAACCGTCATCACATCACGACCTCACACCGCATTCACAAAAGACCTTTTACTCCCTGAGCTTTTGGGCCAGTTTAATTGATTGTCACACAACGTGATTCCCAGCTTTAACCGGTTTAACCGGGAGAAGGAAATCTTGAAGACTAATTCTGTAATAAAAAAAATATGTTTTACTAACATTGACCATTCCTGGTGTAACCCACTGTGTTCGTCATGTTGCCCATTAACCGTGCAGTTATGGCCATCAATACTAGATCTGTGTTGATGAAAATTCTATTAATGTCATCCTTAGTAAAATGTACATCTTGGCCAATTAAAATGTTCTATTGTCTAGCCATACTTTTTTACTTAACTTTACAACTGTATATGTAAAGAACATGGGAAACCTTCAGAAAGTCTACTTCCTCACATGCCATTTTTTTCTTCATAACATGCACATCAAGGTTTAAAGGAATCAATTGTCTTGTCAGCAATTTTTGATTGTGTAATTAACATGCTTTGAATTAGAGAGTGCAACACGTATAATGAACCTCTAGCAGACTGAATAAAAACTATAAATATAGTTTTCAGTCAATCTGCTAGAGTGCAACAAAATATAATGAACCTCTAGCAGATTGACTCCGCAGCAAATTATCGGTGTCCTAGAGAACTGCTGACAGATGTGCACAAAAATGTGACTTTCAGTGGGCTTTCCACAAATGTTTTTTTTAATTATTTTTTTTCTTCACACGGCCGCTACACTTAGCTGTGTGCTATGCATTCTAGCCCAGTCTTCATTTGTCACAGGACATGAAACATATCAGTAATGGGGAAAGAAAAAACAAAGCCACTGACATTAAATGATTTTTCTGTATAAACCCAAATCCTTTAAAAAAATTAACTGTAATTATCTTGGAACAAAGCATATTCTCTGGCTATCACTTTATATGTGTCTACAACATCATTAAAGAATAAACAAGCATTTGCATACATGATACTGAAACCACCACATTCCATCCATGACCTCACATTTATTCTGAGCTGATGTGTTGAACTTGGCTTGACTCCATTGAGATGACATACTGGAAAACACTAAACAAACGGAAAACACTAGAAACATATGAACCTGTCTGTATGAAAACACAACACTGACAGAGCTGACATGAGCTTCTGTAAACACAAAAAACTGTGTAACATTGGATACAAATTCCAGGTTTCTGACCAAAAACGTTTTACAGATTCAGTCACAAATGTGTTTGCAGATATGGTCTATTTGGGCACCTCACAGGTCATACCTAGTAGAGAATACCAAGGCTAAAACTTAAGGATGTGTACTGGATGTTTCCTGTATTCTATCTACAAGCTCAATACCTATATACTTGCTTAGCATAGTTCATGTACATTAGTGCTTGTAATATGATGTAATATACAGTGAGCTTCATAATGTTTAGGACAAAGACACATTTTTTCTTGATTTGGGTCTGTACTTCACAATTTTGTAATTGTAATGAAATGATTGACATGTTCTTAGAGTACATATTCTTAGCATTTTATACATTTTGGTTTCACCATGTAGAAATTACAGCACTTTTTTTATAAATAGACCCCCCATTTCAGGGCTCAATAATGCCTGGGACAAATTGATTCACAGGTGTTTTTGATTATGGATTGTTCTTGGTGTTTGTCAACATGTGGACCAGAGTTGCACCAATGGAAATCAAAGAAGCCATTATGAGGCTGAGAAATAAAATAAAAAACTGTCAGAGACATAGACCAAACCTTAGACTTACCACAACTACTGTTTGGACCAGTAAGAAGAAAGACAGGACTGGTGAGCTCAGTAAACGCAAAGGGCCTGGTAGCCCAAGGAAAACCTCTACAGTTGATGACCAAAGAATTCTGACTGTAATGAAGAAAAAACCGTTTGCAGAAGACTTCACAAACAGAACTACAAAGGCTACACCGCAAGATGCAAACCACTAGTTAGCCGCAAAACAGGACTGACAGGTTACAGAAGCTAAGAGGTGCCTAAAAGAACCCTGCAGGGTTCTGTAAAAAGGTCTTGTGGGCAGATAAGAAATAAAGTCACTTGTATCAGAGAGATGGCAAGATCAAAGTGTGGAGGCCAAAAGGAACTGCCCAAGAAGCAACACAGCACCCCCCGCCCCCAACCCTCATCTGTGAAACATGGTTGTGGGGGTGTTATGATTTGGGCATGTATGGCTGCCATAGGTACTGCCTCACTTCTCTTCAGTGATGATTTAACTTCTGAAAGCAGCAGCAGAATGATTTCTGAAGTGTACAGTAATGTCTTTTCTGCTCACTTTCAACGAAATGCCACCAAACTCATTTGACGACGCTTCATCCTACAATGTTTACAATGATCCCAAACATACTGCTAAAGCAACAAAGGAGTTTTCCAAAGCCAGAAATGGAAAATCTTTGACTGACAAAGTCATTCACCCGATCTGGATCCAATTGAACATGCATTTTATATGCTGAAGAGGCAACTATCCCTAAAGCAAGCAGGAGCTGAAAATAGTGCAGTACAGGCCTGGCAAAGCATCAGAGAAGATAATCAGCACCTGGTGATGTCTATGGGTCACAGACCTCAAGCAGTCATTGCTGCAAAGGATACGCGACAAAGTACTAAATGTGACTACTTTCATTTACATAACATTAATATGTTAATATGGTGCCCTGAAATTGGGGGGTTATGTATAAAGTGCTGTAATTTCTACATTGTGAAACCAAAGGTTACAAAAATACTGTTAAATAAAAGGATACACTAAAATACACATATGATAAACTGAAAATTGTAATCACTGCTAGAGATTTTATATTCAGCTTTCTGTCAGTAGGTTGCTCATTTTGACAGCTTGGTTAGCAGTCTAACTTTAGCTAACTGTAGCCTAGTATATTTTTTTAGACTCTGAACTGTTGCTACTTCTGAGCAACTGTGAACGTTTACATGAACAAATAAATGCTTAAATTGAGGACATGACCTGGCATTTTAAAGACTTTGTGTGGTGCAGTGTTTTGTGAAAAATAAGTGTGTTCAGTTCTAGAAAGAACAAACTTCAACTCAAATGCTTATTGTTGCATCATTCATAAATAGATGTCCTAATCATGTGTTCTAATCACACCAGTGTGACCGTACACTTCAGGGACCACTCTAGCACTGTAACACCGGTGTGATGTATGCGCCAAAAGGTTCATAAATCCAGCCTGCCCCACACTCACTAATGATATATTCAGTATAACCCAGCCCTCTTTCCAGGTGCACCGGGCGCTTTGTCCTGTGCCCTCCTTGCCTCTGGTCCCAAAAAACACCAGCATTGACTCGCCACGCCCAGTACGCCCCCAAGCCGCCACATTGACTGCACCCATGTACCATGTGACATTGACCCTGGACCATACAGCCCTACGTATTACAATTGCGCATTTAAGTTGCTGCATTTTCACCGGCGCCTGTAGGGAAGAGTTCCACCATTTTGTACTGCTTGAGGAACAGCAAGTTAAGTGATATGGATGCAAAAAACAATGATTTCAGAAGACCTGTCTCTAATAAATACATCTCCAGTGAAAGTCACATTGCAGTATTACTGCTGAGCTTGTTGTGTTTTAATGGCCAGTTAAAAGTACAGCTAGAAAAGGACATTCTTATGCGGTTTCCGCTCCCAATAAGAGCGTTAAGAAAAGTGTCTTCTGCCGCAGTGTCACGCTGAGGCTGCACTAACCTTTGATTAATGGCTCTCATTATCATAAACATTGCTTGTAGGAATTTGTTCTTTATGATACAGGTGGCTCCTCCTCTCTGCACTGCGGCCCTCGTTCATCAGAGTCCTCTGTTTACCTCGTTTAGGCCAGGAAACCCGTAAAGATAAAGGCGTCTGTAAAAATGATTTCCACTTCCGGCCCTCAGTGGATTAGTCACTAAAATTCTATTTCTGTCACAGAATATTTGTGTGACTCTGACCATATTTATGTTGAAATGAAACAATAACACCTGTGATATGAGTCTTTTGAAGACTCCACGGATGTTTACAAGGCTGCTTCCATCTGTGTTTGTTTTGAGCATATGCATGGATACTGTGATTGGCATAAAGGACTTTGCTCTGGAAGCGCTTTTGAGATTAATACAGATAAATGTAACATTAGGAATTCACCTGTGAGATTTCCTTTGACATGCCTGCATTCTAGCGTTTATTTTTATTGATGAACCATGCATGATTAATTACATTTATTTTGTAGACTTAGTGCTAATTTTTTAAGATAGATTTTAGTCGGAATGCACTCTTATGCAGGACTGTAAGACAATGCAAGTGCTTAATATATTAATAGTAAATATGCAAAGAACAGCCCAACTAGTAGCATAACAAAGTCACCAAAGTGCCAAAGAAGGCAACGCAGGTCTGTCTAAGGCATTACAAACAAAAGCCTAGAAATGTCAAATCTGTTTTCAGTTTTTATTGACATGTGCTGTCTGTAATATATTTGGAAAAGATCCACGCTCAAGTGTTTAAAAAAAAAAAATAAATAAACTTTTTTAAGAAAAGCATGAGACTGTGGATTGAAAAATGTCAGCATACTATCTTTCAGTTTTTCGTAAGACTTATAGAGTTCCTAATCTGTGTCAGTAAATCCATTAAAAAAAACTAATGAATTGCCCTGTTGTTTAAACATCCAAGTCAAAAACAGGTAACTGTATGAGGAGTAGCAGCATTTCTTTGATGGCAGTAAACTGAAATATAATCTTCACCACCATCTTTACTGCAAAATACTGAAAGTTGACTTTTTTAAATTAAGATACCTGACATTCTAAGCATAATTAGCCCATTCAATTTCTGAACAGAACAGTATCTGACCTTTGGTTATATTGTAAGTCTTATGCGAGAAAGCCTGTTGTAAATAAAATAAGGAACTGTTTGCTGAAATACTGTACAGTAAAACTGCATTTGGTACTAGGTTTTTGAAATAAATACAGATCCAAAGATGCGCCTGAGGCAAGGCATGCCATCGCTTGGCAACCAGCAGCGATATTGGAAAGATGCAGGACTATATTATATTTATGATGTGCATCTTTCTAAGTTAGTCTTGTTCTTAGTCTTGGTTAGCCTACTGCCTACAGTCCACGTTGTCTGTTCTCTACAACTTGTTAAAGACATATTCTATAACGTGTTAAATTGCTAATAGTAGCCTTCATGTTACTTCTTAGTTATAGAAAGTGCATATTGTAGTGATAGTCAACGATACCCCAGTTTATAACTCAAAACATCTGTAAGGAACTGGAGGACAGACCTTTAGGCCACAGGACCATCTTGCTGTGTTACATCTACCTGCTCGGTGATATCCTGCAAACTGTGATATACCTGTATATACCTGCTTATTAGGAAAAATTGGGAGAAATAGCTATAACTCCCTACTTGATGTAAAATAAACGCTTTCTTCATTTTACATATCAATTTATGCTTAACTGGGTCTTCTTTCGGGTTGTGGTTAATATTGAGGTGGCTTAGTGTTACGTCTGGTAGCGTATGCCTGGTTATTAAATACAGGTGAGTTATGGGACATAACAATGCTCATATCCATCTTTTATAATGAGAAGTCTGGCTTCTACGTTCTAGTCTATATGCTAGTCTATACACATATTCTTGTACACATGCTGTCATCATAATAACAAAACCAACGCAACACTTCTACTTTTATGACCGCACGAGGAAATGGCTATCTCTGGGCAGACAAAGATCTATCATTAAAGTCAGTAACACCACCAAACCAAGCAGAACCTTTAGGTATAAAACTGACAACAATATAAAATTTCAGATGCAACTTAAAGCTGTTAACAACAGAAAAATGCATACTGTATGTGATCACATCCTTGCCAACTTTTAAGAGACAAACAGTACAGGACCAAACAATTTGGATGGATAGTCACTGGTTCAACTCTGATTTAAAAAAAAAAACTGCCAGTCACACCCACACTCATGTGCTGCTGGGATACAATGTAAATGCTGACTGTCTGCTGCAGCCTCAACAATACAGTAAGGTATAATTTTCAGACTAAAATTCCAATTTGAAGTTATTAGCATATATAATTTGATGTATTTGCATTTTCACAATTTTATAGAATTCATAAAATATACATGAAGAATGACTTACTGTACCGTTATTTTTTTTTCCAGATTCGAAAGCAGATTCTTTTAACCAAAATATATCCTGTTGGCATTATCCATTTGTCTCTGTCCAGGGTGCTGAACTGCATGACAAGTAATTCAATAGCCCTTCAAGAAAAAAATGCTCTGCCAAACACTTTTTAAATGCAAAAAATTGAAGTTTCAATTTTCATAGTTTCAAGATAGTCCCCCAAGATTGTTGTTGTTCTTGTTCTGCATAAGATTACTGCTATACACAAATGTTCCTTCCACAACTGAATTTAATGCTGAAAATATTTGAACTGTTTTTCAAAGGAAGTCTATATGAGTGTCATTGTCAAGTAAATGGCTTAATACTTCCTCAGATTGGATAAGTAAATCCTTTTATTTTGAGGGGATGATGGACAGCAGAATATGTAAGCATTCCATGTAATTATCTGTGAAATCTTAATTTTCCTCCTTACTTCACTGGGCTGTAAGCCATTGTGTACTCCAAAGGTGAGCGATGAAAGGCACAAATTGATATTCTCCAGGCACATCCCTGGACCTTCCAGCCAAAAACAAAAATCAAACAATAATCTTCTTAAAACCTGTCATCAAAACACAATTCTGTATGTCTGGGGGTGGGGGGTGAGGGGGTGTTTCCAGAGAGAGAGAGAGAAGTGCCACAACGGCCACATGAATGACACCGGAGTTAAAACATCTGTCCTGTGATTAAATTATTTTAATTGATATGCTATAATAAAAACATCCCAGTACACAACCAGTTAAGGATTATACTTATTGTAATAACAGACAAATGTGTTAGGCCTAAATGTAAACCATCATGGATGATCATGTAAAAAAATATGTTGGGGTCATCACATGCCCTTTGGCGTTTAAACGTCATGGTTACATGAAGAAGTCAGTACAACATAATGAGTGCAGTGCCACAAATCTCTAGGCTATTCAAGGAGTGTCAGGCCCTGTCTACTAGTGTTCTATCTTAATTCAGTGGGGGTGACATTTCTGCAGTAGCTGCAAGCAGAGGCTGAAACATAGTCCAATGTGCCATGTGACACCACACGGTCCATAATTTGAAGACATTCTATGATGGGTACAGCATCTGAGAACCGGAACTGTATCGTATACGTAGCACTGCAAAAATCCAACATCATGATTAAATAACTGACGAACATAAGCTAAATAAATGTAAATGAGCTGTTCATGTTATTAAAAATTCAACAACAGGCTTCTTGCCAAAATGCAGTACCTTAAAACAGAACATTCTGCTTTAAAATCACTCATTAACAGGCGGCCAGTTTTGCGCTTGGTTCTTTCCCCGTGATTGGCAAGTCCACACATCCTTTCTGACCATTCTCAACTACAACGAATGCCTGGCATATATCCTCATCAAATTTTCTTTTCTGTAGACTAGCATGCAGAGAAAAAATAAAGCACGTGCATATGGTTAATGCAGGATCGCAGCAGTTCACAGCCTCCGGGCACAGAAGCAGGGCCCGGACCAGTTGAAACTTCATGCCATAGTTGATTACGCTTTATAATTGCACGATAATTACAGCGAAGTGCAGATATTTCCACAAGTCTATGAAGTAGAACTAAAACCTATAATGCTGAAACGCACGTTTATATTACCAGTGTGGCAAAAACTGGACTCACCAGCCATAGTTCTATACATCAAAGTAGTTTAAAGAGTTTCCGAGTTACCGATATTATTACTGTATAAACAATATACACATTTGTGAAATTCAAAAACGAAGATTTGGTTGGACAATGAATTTCCAGTAGCCTACGTAATCGGTCATTTTTGTCCCAAGGAATGACATACGAATCAGTAGAACGAATAATATATTCATATTAATAATATATGGGACCACAGGTAGGGGAATAATAAACGGAGTCTAATAAAGGTTTCTGTCAATTTTTCTCACCAATATGTGTGCAATCCTACTGCAAACTATTTCAGCATTGCTTCTGCAGGTATGATGCACGTCAACTGTACTGAATCTCTAGCCCTATAAATACGCATATGCAACAAATCAATAAATTGCCCAGTAAAATAGCCTTTGTGTAGCTAATACATTGACATTAAATATAAAAAATGAATTTAATATTAAAGAGTTGTTTGTACATCTGATAGTGCAGTCTCTTCATACACCACCGCCTAGCTACGTTTTTTAAATGTAATAAAGGCTTTGTTTTTTAAAATAGCAGAGCCTCTCGCAAAACATATTAAGATAATATGATATTCTCCCACATTCACTTACCGTTTGTTAGACTACAGGGGGAAATCCATGTGAAATAAAGTATGGTGATACTTTAGCCCATCTGAGGTAATTTGCAGTTTTGCCCGTCGTGGAAAACGATGTAGGCTACGGAAGGGTTCGTTTCCGTAGTATTTCTCTACTTTAAATACGTATTTAGATAATAAACTGACCAGTTTAACTTACCAAGTAATACATGAAAATGTCCACCATGTAAGAAAGCATGAGCCATTCTGCGTTTTATTTAAAGATATTTAAAGTTTCTCTTCAGCGACGGGTATGTCGCGTGACGAAAATTGCACTGCATGGTACTCCATGAAAGTCCACTTGAAAAAAATACTTCTCCAGTCAAGAGCATAAACACCATATTGTAGTTTCCATTGAGTGTTCCAGTATTACCTGCGTTTCTTACGAATACATTTCCTTTTAGTTGGCGCGTTCGCGCTGGCTCCCCGGAGTTTGTCTTCAAGCTGCGCATAGAGTTTGAGATGGCGAGTTGTGTGCTGCCAGGCAGGAGTGATGGGGATTTCGCTGAAGTTACCGATGTTATGATCCTTGGCTGTTGTTGCTATGGCACCACAGCTGTGTTGAAATGAAACTGCTGCAGGATGTGAATAATTGCTTCTTACCTATCCTCGCAGTAACGAATCCTGCCCAAGTCTAGATGAACAGCACCTAAGGCGAAAGACACTATTCGAGTTCGGGTAGTCTTCGCGCGGTTATTGATGTCTCCACACAATTTTCAACATTATGTATGTTGATGCACTGATATGAACTCTAATATGAACCTGCACAAGGTATCATCCCGCGTCACCTCCAACCCCCACAATCCAAAAACTGTGTTCAAATTGCGCTATGATACAGATATTGAAATATAACCACATTAGGACTGCTGCTGGTCATTTGAGTGCTTAGCACAGTAGGTTATATGGGAAAAATAACGAGTAGCCTACCACATTTGGTCCGCACTATTACATCACGATATAGGCAACAATAAGTTATTGTTCTACTTGTCCATGGCGCCCCGCTGGTTAACAGTTGCTGACGGCTAAATAATCGCAGGTAATTAAATTGGTTGCATTGTACCTTACCCAAATCTGATCCAAGACCACACATCCTCTTAAACGAAATCCACACTGCAATTATTGCCCCCAGGATCCAAAAACTGAAGCTGGAAATAAACGCGCTTATGTGTGCGGGATTTGAGACTATTCCACCGGGGGTGGGGCTCCCATTACGTTTATGAACGTTTTTTCTTAGTATAATTTTACAAGAAATCCAGAATTGAGTCGAATTTGCTTTGTCTCATGCATTTCTTAGGCTACTTGAAGAAAACATATGCGACACGAAGTGTTTTCAATCGATTTTCATTTTTCTTACCCGTCTTCCGAAGTAAAGAATAGAAATAATGTCCTTTTTCGTTTAAACATGCACTGCATTATAGCCAAACAGTTACCAGAAACAGCGCATTGTACTCATTAAGAGACAGACTGTTGAAGCGGTTCCAGCAGCCTAAAGTGTTCGATGAGGCGGATATTTGGAAATTCTTCAATTGCGCAATGCATATTTGTATAACACACAGAAACAAAACAGTTAAGAACACATTAAAACGCGATAAAAACTGCGTTTTCCAATCGAACATAACACACCACGACAAGGTTTTAACAGATACACAGTGATTGCAAAGCAAGTGAGGTAGTCTTTTCACTCCTAAAATGCCGCCGTATCGGCAAAAGGCTTGAAATTAATTACAAATTATTAGTTAGGCTAAGAGCGGGAAGATTCTTGAAGCCCCACTTCTCACTATTGTGCAAATGAGAAAAATATAGCCATGTCAATTACAGCACACTAAGAATGTGTTCTCTGCTTCTTTCTCAACAATAATGAAAGGATCTCGCGTCTAAAGCCAAATACTATTAAGACCCAGGTCCTACACAGCAAACATTTCTACAGATTAACGGTCTCAAAATGAATCAGTTTAAATTTAAGATGATTCTGGTTATTGAACCAGCCCCAGCTGATGAAGAATGTCCTGTGTGCTTGGATGCTCTCATTTCGGCAAACCACTGCCTTTGATGTGAGCTTTGCTGCAGTTCACAGTCCTGTCTCGAGAGCCTTGGAATGCCGCTCATTTCCGCCCTCTCAGCGCTCATTCTCAAAACTCAAATGGCTGCCTGCTTTCGCCTAAATGAGTCTTCACAAATCCCAAGAGCTCACTTCCCACAGAAGGGCTGTAAAAACATTTAACATTTAACTATAGTCGTCCATTCAACAATACAATATAATAACAACAACATAATATAAGTTGATAGGACAGTCAGTTCACAAATCACAAAACATGAAAAAAATTCCCTGCAATCAGAGTTTTCCCTTTGCATTGGACAGTAGCAAAGGAATTGATATTCTTCAGTTTTTTATTTCAGTTTAGACAAGGAAAGGTATCATAGGATATACATGTATGGTATAATTTCCTTATTTCCTTATAATTTGAGTTAAGCAGGCCATCAGGAGACTGAAAAATCAGAGTAAATTGATCAGTGTCAAAATCAACAGTTTGATACATCCAGGGGGAGTGCTGTTGGGGGTTCTCCGCTCGTTCCGCGATAGGGGATGAATAACATAATTACGAAAATAACGTTATTTTCCTTAGATAAACATTGGATTGTGTGGCCCCCCTCGTGGTCGTGTGGCCCCCCTAGCGGTTGTGGCCCTAAACAACCGCATAGAGCGCTTATGCCACGGGCCGGCCCTGGATACATCGTTAGAAACCAAGAATGCACAGGTCAGCTCATCAATAGCAAATGACCTGATAGACCACAGAAGATGAAGTGGACGAACAAAGAATAGTTCAAATTGTGACGAAAAACCCACTTTCAACTGTCGAACAGATCAAGAACACTCATCACGATGTAGACACAGATGTGTCAGAGACTTCCATAAAGAGAAGACTACACCAGCATAACATAACTTTGCTAAAACAAAGTACATAAAAAACTGTAGAGCTCTGACACAAAACCTTATGGATAGATGAGACAAGTATTAACCTGTACCAAAGTGATGTAAAGAAAGGCCCCCTCCCCCACCCTCCAACCTGTGAAACATGGAGGAAGTGTTATAATTTCACCTGCTACATTATTCATCTGTCTACATTATTGCCACAGACCTTTCTGGTGACACTGCTTTCCTGCCAGTGGACTCTCGGGTTTCTGTTCAGATCCCTCGCTCGCTAGCCTTCTCTCCCTGATGTGTCCCACAGGCGTCCTTCCTCAAATTAACTCTCCAGCATTCCATAAACCTCAGCTACTTCTAGTCCATCACCACCACTCTGCGATTCTTTCATACTGAACAGAGCAGCTGAATTCTTTCATAATGAAAAGAACAACTGGAAAATAGTAAAAAAAAATGATAGCCTGTTTCTCAGTGCATCTGTGGTTGCACAGTTAAATCAACAACGAAAATACAGCAAAAGCAAATGGCATAAAATGATTTAAAGTCATATGAAATTTAGGGGCATTTTCTTTGAAAGGGTGGCCATCTGACATAGGCCATCTGACCATGCCATGGGCATAGAATTACAACATTAACCTTGCCCATCCTAATGAACAAAACAACCATTCTATAGCAATAGATGTGCTCGGGAGCCATAAAAGACAATGTCAAGTATTCCTATTGCGTTCTTGTCTTCTGAAAAATGCAAGAACCACGAGACTGTGTGTGGGTTCTGAGGGTATTGATTTAAATAAATTAAAATTCATGTTAAATGGTGGTAAACCTCAGTCCAATCAAGCAGAGTCTTTTGTCAACACTCGTGATCTGAAACAGTGATTGGATCAGAAGAAATCCAGCTGCAAACAGACCCATTAGGGCTTATACCCAATGCTACTGGTACTGAAGCCTTCTGTATCTCCCGAGAAGCAGTTAACTACTATGTTAATCACTATACCATACTCTAAAGTAAACTATGAGTGAGCATAGTGAGCATAGTGCAGAAACATAATAGCATTGATGGGGTGTTATACTGGTGTGGCATGCTCAGACTAGGAATATTTGTCATTAATACAGGAGAAAAATGACAAGGCCATATAAACATTTTTCAAGCCATTAAATCGGATGACAATCAGACGCATGTTGTTAGTTGCTTTGAACTTATTTGGAAAGGAAGAAAATATAACAGGAAGGGAACTCTAATTGATAAAGATGTATTTTGAATTTTATTAAGGAATAAGAGACTACCGATGTGATCTGAATGTATTGTATTGTATAAAGAGTGAATTCACAAGTTGGAAACAAGGCTTACAAATGTGTAAAGTACATTTCATAGTTAAAGACTGACAATTTTTCAGAAAGAATCTGGGGCTTGCCTGTTCTGGTACATTCCATGCACTGGGATAAACAGAGCATTCTCTCTTTAAGACAGAAAAAAGAAACAAAATGTATCTTAGCCCTAAAAACTTCGGATTACAACAGACCCCAGAGAAAAAAGCACAATGACATTGAACAGATTTGCATTCCTGAAGATTCTCTGGAGTCAAAGTTTGGCCATAATTTTTCTTCTGCTCATTGATACACACAGAATTGTAAACTTCTGATGTTGCACTGACTGAAAATGTACCATTTCTAGCAAATATAGATGTTAATAAAACTTAAACATGTTTTTTTTTTAACTTGCTTTAAAACAATGAAGAAAATGCACAACTGGATAACACAGTTAACAAACGTACAGCATATTTGGTGTCCTAATGTTCCATGCCTGGAGAGACAGGTTCACATTAAATAAAATAATAGGATGATGGCAACCAAGTTAAGAATGACATCAGCTATAAAACATTCAAAACCAAATAATATGTCTCTACTACTTATATTAAATTTGGATTTGATTATGAATTTCTTCAAAATGAGCAATGGCAATTTCCAGCTTCCCATTTTAAAAAATTAAATACTTTTTTTAGAGATATAATATATTTTAAAATAAATTATGCAATTTGAAACATAAACCCTTTTGGTATTCCAGAATCTTGTATATACACATTATTAACGTCCTATAAATGCTTCTAAATTTGTGACTATTTCATAATAAATAGGAGTGAATCAGCAGGTCCAGTGAAATTATAAAGCATTTTATATAAAAGGAATCAAATGAAATGAGAACACAGCATTGGTTATGGCCAAGTTTAAAGCCAGTTGACAACAGACGTATCAGAAACAAAGCCCAGTATAATTCTTAAACGGTTGTATTTTAAGTACAAATAGCACCTTGATGACCAAGCAGATGACAGCTGAACTGTCATATTTGTGATTGTCAGTCCTGTACTGTACTGCAGTTTTCTGTAGAACATTACACAGTAGTAAAATGTATATAAATCGGCATATTGAAAATGCAATGTGAAGTAGAACGGACCAATGCACCAAAGTTTTAAGCTTTGGAGAGAACACCAGGTTCGAGGTTCGGGGGTTTTGGGTGGGATGAGGCTGAGCCCAAGTAAGAAGAGTGACTAAAACCAAAGTCCAAAGTCCCAGACAGACTAGGTTTTCCCAGCCAAATTCTCCCTGTGTATCTCTATAAGAAAACTCCTGGAATGCACAGATATATCTAATGTATATACATATAAAAGGTGAGAGTTGGTTTGGTTGGTTTCATGTGTTGGTGTCACTGCTTGAGGATTGGTTGTCTTCTGCGTGTTTGAACATCAGGATGGAGTTGTAGATCTTCAGTGCCGGGCCCAGTTTCACGCTCATTATCTTTACGATGTCACGTTGAGTCAGGAGCAAAAAGGCCTTTCCGTCTATTTGCTGTTGAAAGAAAATGTTCCAAAATGTGAGAGAGGAGGGGCATTGATTGGGTAACAATGCCTGCCTAGCAGTTGGCTTTCCAGTTGATCCAAAAGGTGTTGGATGGGGTCAATTGGAAAACCCCAGACCAAGGGGTATCCAGATACTTTTGGTCATACAACATACATATATAAATAATTTTTCTTCCCCTAAGATGATGATATTACTACTGCTGTTTAACAACCCTTAAAATATCTCAGACAGCAAATGAAAGTTCTGCTTCAGAAGCGAGGCATTTTGTCTGGATACCAATTTCTATATGAGGGCTCCTGCATTGTGACTTGCAGCCAACGTTTCAAATTTTATCTGTCTCCCAAGGCTGATTTCTAATCCAAACAAACTGACGCTCGCAAAATGAGTTCTGAGAATAAACCCTGCCATCCCCTCATGTCCTACAGTTGACACCTGCAAATGTGTTTGATAGCAGAGGCTTCTCTGCACCTGTGCCACCTAATTAATTTAATATATCAAAACTCATTAGCTTTCTCTTAACGATTAAGGACATCCGGGGAATTTCCTTGGCCATCATGAGTCTGCTTACCTCATCTTGGAACTGTTTGGCTTGTTCCTCACAGCCAGGCAGAGAATGGATGAAACTGGCCACCTAGACACACAAAGACAGGTACAGACTGGTATGTTAAAGAAGGTGGCAGTAAAAAATGTACCTTTATCAACAGAGCAGCTACTATAGACAAGGCCTTGATTTCACATCCAATATGAACCAGTACTGTACACCAGAGCCTGTACAATTGCTGAACTTACTTTCCAGAGTCACAGCTCAGCATTAGAAGTGCAATTAAAACCTGGGTACAGCACTGAGTCGACATTGAACAGTGAGTGTCTACGATTCTTAACAGGCTTTAACATCCAGACAAGAGTCGGCAGGGAGAATTCACAGGCCCCGACAAATCCCTCTCATTCATAGCAGGGCACTCTGCATAGCTCTCAGAAACACACCTGCACCATTTTCACTGACACAGTCATTTCCAGCAATATTTTAGTCTGCTCTTCATAACCTGTCTGAGAATAGTTGCCTATATCTGAGATTGGGGTCATTTCAATGTGCAGCAATTTATGGTGGGGATCTCAATGGAACAAAAATTTTTTTTTTCCTAGGTGCACAAATTCATGCAAAGAAATTTGATGGAAAACAGAACAGCCATTTTTTCTCCATTACCTACCGTGGCATTTACATTTCAGTGAGGTGTACGGTAAATACCACAGTTGCTGCCGTTAATGTCCCCGTCAGAGAAGTAATAACCTGACATCTATGTCAAAAGATCTATTTACAAAAGAAACCCTATGAGAAGATGGCTGCAGGAATGTAATGTTCTGCTTCCAGCCTGCCTTTTGCATTTTATCACATAGCATGAGCAAGAGGACAGAAACATTTGGTGGATGGGGGTTAATGGGATTGCTTCCTCAGCTCTTAGCGAACAGCAGAAACATCACCACTCAGAGTGGGTATGACTAAAGCCAGAACTGCACACATTCCCTGAGGACTACTTGAGGACAAGGCAAACCGGTTCCTTCAATCTGAGGAAAATCCAAAGCTTTGTTTGCAAGGTCAGTGTTTGATGAATGCAGAGGTGACAGATATCCCTCTGTGCTCCAGAGGAATATATGAGCTCAGTGTATTGTGTCTGTGAGGAGGTCAAGTAAATATGCTGACTAGGCTTCAAATCATGGAAACTCAGCCAATCATTGACAGAGTCAAATAACAGAAAAAATCCGTTTTTCTTTAAATATACAGGGGGGAAGGTTAAACCCCAGACTGCATTTCAGTGCTCTTTATACAAGCACGTATGCACACACACACACACACACACCACACAACGTCACTTCAGTAGTACATGGCAGAGCTGTATCTATATGGGGACGGTGCCATCTATGCCCGCTAGAGTCCGCGGGCTGACGAGATTCAAAGTGACGTGGAGCTTCACAGCACCGGAGCCCTGCGGCCTTCACACCCCTCCTCTCGCTCGTTCCAAAAAAATCCATGAGCTCTCAGAGCATCACAAGCCAGCGCGAAGAGTTCCCTGGGAAGAGTTACTTTCCGCTCAAAGTGCAGTGGCCAGGAAACAGAGTAAACTAAACTCAACATCCAGAGACCTTAACAGAGGAACTGCATTCTGTCAGTGAGGAGTCTGGGAAAGCCAGACCTCTGTGTAAAATATACATTGCTTTCAAAAAGGCTGCGGTGAAAGAACAGAACTTCAGGACAGAGCTCAGAGCATTGGGAGCCCTTCCTGCAATACGAGGCTGTTTCTAATTAATGCAGTTCTGTTTTATTTTAGGCTGCCGCAGACTGCCTAAGAGCTGATTGTCACTTTGAATATTTGTTCTATGTCAGAATTAATATTTTAACATCAGCACCTACATTACACTCAAAACAAGGGCTTTCAAATGCTGCCCTCTTAGACAAAAAGGCATATTGCCATTAAAATGCATGCTCTATTACACGACTAAGAATGTCCCGTTCTGATTTTTACAAAAAACAATTTAAATACATGAATACATACCATAATTCCAGCATAAATAGGTTCTTCCAGTTTAAACCAACCATTGTCACAGAGTGTTAAGTTACCTCAGAGCTGGACAGATTTATGAGCAACCGAACAAAACACTCCGACACTGGATGCTTTATTGCTTTTTGTGTTGGCAGTCTGCTAGGACTAGCATGTTTATCATTCAGGATCAGGGATACGAGACTCATTCTTGTAAAAGGCAATCAGTGACTTGACTATGGAAGATCTCTCTTTGACATACACAGTCTTTACTTTCCAACAGTTAACTTTTTAAGTCTTGTGCCCTACCTAGTAAACTACCTCTTGTTTATTTTTTTGTCTATTGACTAGGAACCAAAATGAATTCAAAATTGAGCAACTATGAATTAAGAAGATTTCAGAAGGTCTGGGACAATAGCATGGAGAAAGAGGTACTTGCATGACAATTCCACTGATAGGATCCTGGGAAATATTAATGAGGAAGTCATACAGTTTACACAGTTAATATGTCTTATGCTAACAGTGAGGTGGGACCTATGAAAGAAACATTACAGTACAACAGAATGACTTTAGTGAATGAACACACCACAATGTACAGGACCCACACAGTTTAAAAGCTGTATGATACACTGCCTTTAATGAAACTCCCCACGTTTAGCCATTCTGAGGCCAGACAGCTGATATGAGAATCACCTCATGGAAGACTGCTTTCGGTAACGGAAACTTAACTGTAACGCCAGATATTTTCTATGACCAATTCCAGTGACGATCGGTCACGGTTGATCACTCTTCCATGCATCATTCATTATCCAGGCAGCTTGGGGCAATTACAATCACCTGCAGGCCACTGATGGATCATTGGGGTTAACGTCCTGTAGTGTGATGCATGATTAGGCACCGTGAACCTATCATCCATAGCAAATACAGTGACCTTGTTGCTTTTATTTAATATAGGGTTTAAATTGATCGATGCTTGCAGGACATACAGTCCTCTAAACCACCAGAGAAAAATCAACCGTGAGGCCATATGAATATGACACCATGCATGTAACTAAAACAAGATGGCAGTACAGGTATTACCATACCTCCCTTTGTGTACAGGGTAGCTCATCTTACAGCCTATAATGGCACAGAGAGGACAATGAAATCTGAGTCACGAATAACATCATTTCCTATTGGCTTCCTACCAACATTATTTTTCAACATGCACACTGAAGCATGTTGACGGCAGTCTGTTAAAACCACTTTATCACACTTATTAACTCCAGTCTTCTGAAGACATGTAAAGCTTTCATTATCTAATCAGGAATTAGTATTTTCATATGGATTTCAAATGGATGGAATGGATTTATGGAATGGATTTCAAAACAAACTTTATCAAACATTTTTAAATTCAGGCTGGAAACTAACAGATAAATCTGTGACAAATCACTTTAAATGAAAATGAAACTAGTGTAGCTATATAAAAAAATTGGCAATGAGTTGTTTAAAAAAAAAAAAAATGTTTACACAAGCAACTGCAAACTATTAGTCCCTTGAGAAAGCTTTACTATGATTTTTTTATTTTAATTTTTGTTTTTACAATTTTAATTTTTTTTTCTCCAAATCTTACATCGCTCTCCTAAAACGCTTTCTTTGCTATAAGCCTCAGACACTTCCTGTAAAAGGATGAAGAAATTGCAGTGTGGGGTTTTGAAGTAGGTCAACTGGTCTGGTTTAATGATGTAGAAGAAATGATAATGAATCAGTTGCTTAATTGGTCAATGTATATTCATCTTTAATGTTATAATGTTGTACAGTACGCTTTTTTTTAAGAATGTGTGGGGCAGGGAATTAATACAAGCATGATATTGAACATGCCTTTAACATAAGTGTGCTGATGTTCATATTTAAAATGAGCATAATAGCGTGTTTTAACATTGTAGGATTATGATTTGACCATGTAATAATACATTATATTGTTCACGCATCATCTTCTCAAAGACTTCAAATGATAAGGATTATGGAATTATGTAATATAGCTTTAAAAATCAACATCTTGCCACTCCTAAAATGAATATCGACTGTAAAACCTACCCATTGTTATGATGCCATGCAACAGGCATAATGTTCTGACGTCTGAATGGGCCTTGAGAGCTTAGTAGAAACATAACTTCCACATTTGCTGTTAACTCGAATGGCCCGCTGGCTTTCATTTCATTCCCAGCCAGAAAGCACAAAGTTCCAGTTCAATAAAGATCTTTGGTTTTACACAATGGGCTTTTGATTAGCCGTCTGTCTTTGGTGTCAAACTAAATTCCCTCCGTTTCGGGATACATTTGTTGCCCTGTCAGCTGTTGGCTGCCAAGCTTTCCTAACATGTAGACATTATCTACTAGATATCATGGCTAGCTGGACTTGAGGGTTCTGTAATTTATTCAGGGCAAACTGAAGGTCTTCATATGCATTCTATTTTCCAGCTGATGTTGACCTTAAAGAGCTATGATGCGTTGTAATTGGGCTCAGGAGAATCTAGGAAAAGACCACAAGATCAACTTATCAACAGCAAGCCTCAAAGGAATTGGGTCCATGGTTTTAAAGCACAAACAGAGAAGTTCCCTCAATTTTAAAGCTGCTTGATGCTAAATATAGTTCAAGGAAGTGTCTTTAAATCCTAGAGCTTCTAAGGGCCTGGATAATTCAAAATAAATCATCAATTAATAAAACCAATATGGATCATGTACACCAGGCCTATTGATTGATATATCAATTAAACACTTTTAATTGCTTAACATACATACATATATATGTACACACACACACACACACACACACACACAATGAAATAACCTGGCATCAAGGGTTCAACATAATTTGATGCTTTCAAATGCTTTCATGTAGCTCCCATTCAAAGATAACTTGGATGAAAAGCACAAAGTGTAAACTAAGTGCCACTAGTGTAAACTAACAGGAAAGCTGCACTGTGTAGCAGTAGCTGAACAGGTCAGAGCTGAGAGAGCTTATTACTGTGGCACATTTGAGGACCCAGAGGGCCTTGCTGTACCAGTCTGTTTTGCTGTAGGACTCAGCACCCCCCCCCCCCCGCCCCCATTCACGTCTGCTTCTTACCCCCTCAGAGCCCTCGTGTGAACTCATTCACTCTGTGTCCATTTTAACTTGCTTTGCTTCATTGACATCAATGCCTGCTTTGTCAAAGCAAATACACACATGCATACATATTAAGAGTACTCATTTTGATTGTAAATATTAAAAACACATAGCCCTACCAACTATAATATAGTTTGTGTACCTAACGTATCATCCTCTCTGTCCTCTCTCTCTTTGACGATCCATCACTCAGTATGCGTTTGTGTTTCTACGTATCTACATAGAAGTTTTCACCCATTCAAAGCTGTTTTTTCTGTGTGCTCAGAGCCTGTATTGATCCCCCCCCCACCCCCCACAGGCCCCCGCTGGGCACAGCGTTCCTCCCGCTCCTCAGAACGCGGCGGCGATGAGATGGCAGAAGCAGTGGATTGGAACCAGCTCGCGGCTGCGGCTGGAGACGCTCGCTTTAGCAGAGGGGAAATGTCTGGACGGATCACGTGTGCTAGTCATCAGTTAATGGGAGAGAGAGGGCAAGGCAGAGAGAGATAGAGGCACCGAGAGAAAGAGAGAGACAGAAATACAGCGTGAGCGAAAGAGACCGAGAGAGAGAGGAAGAAAGACAGAGAGAGAGATAGAGGCACACACAGGAGGGACGGAAAGACAGTGAGAGCCAAAGAGACAGAGAAAGAGAGAAAGACCGAGAGAGAGAGAAAGAGAGATGCATAACCACCTTGAGGATTACAGCCTGTAGAGTATAGTGCAGTGACACAGTGTAAGGGCAATGGAACTGGGCTTGCAGCCAGCATGCTGCAGGTTCTGTTTCAGGTCTACCTTCATTTCCTCAGTGAAGGATGCAGCAGTACTAATGGATACTGTAAGTCACCCGGGTGGAGGCCATGCACTGATAGAATAAATAACAGATTGTAATTTCATGCAACACTGATGAACGCGGCATTTTACCAATATAGTTTAATCATAATGAACTGAATGTAAAAGGCTGACAGATTTTTGTAAATTAAAAAATAAAAGCATATCTTTCATGCTTGCCCTTTGAAAGGGAAGTGGAAGACTTTAAGTGAGAGACATACATGTGCTGTTTTTCTCAGGCAGAAATACATAGTTAAAATGCATATTTACTTCAGAATAAAGATGGAGGGAATATAAAGCAAGTAATGACTAAAGGAAAAGCAATCCCAGCATAAAGCTAAACGGAAAATAAACTATCTGCACTGGCGCAGTATGTCTAGAGTAATATTCCCCTCCTCAGCTATGAATATGCCATTCCCTGGTCTGTGCTAATCCATTTAAAAAAACACGCTTTGCATGAATGCCGATTTTGTTGGTATTATCATCTCCTCAGAAAAAAGATTATATGCTATCCATGTTGCAGAAAATCATTGTCATTAAAGACAACCTGAAGCTATATGTGATCAACTAGCTACTCTACTTACAATAAAAAATAATGGCGGAATAACTTTTCTTGGATGGTTAAAAAAAAATGACTACAGGGAAAACGCATGCATTTTTAAAAAAATGCAATACTGTACAGCATTATTACTTTGAGAACCTTAGTAAGATGTTCTGACTAGTGAGCTTCAATCAAGAATGTAATGTCAAAAACTAGCATTAATTGAATGTAATCTGTGCACCAGGCAGCATTGAATGTTTTCAGCATTAAGTCGATTTCCTATCACTATCCAGCTACAGTACCAACAGATCTGTGACAAGGATGTGCTTTATTTGCATAGGAACAGGAGAACCTTTTTCATAGCATCATAGAAGCCAGACTCAGCAACACTCTTGTCTTGTTCATATATTTCGATGATAAAACTTTAAACATACCTCAACCACATGTGACGGTTGCAGGTGAGCACTGATTATATTATCACAGACAGCTAGCACTACTAGCCTATGTTAGATGGGAACCAGTTGCCATAGTAACATGCAGTGCAAACAAAGGCACTGCATCGGTTTTTTTGACAATGATGATGGCTGATATTTGAAATTTGCTGGGTGTGCGTTTGTAACCCTACTAAGAAAGCAAACTGTTTACGCAACCAGGTCTGCTCCCATGCACAGTGCTCTCCGTCACTACACTGTTTACGCTGCACACATGTCTCCAGGTGGGATTACCATACCATGTAAATCCTTTCAAGGGCAAATCCTTATATCAGCACTGAGTCAGATACTGGGAGAGCACAGACCGAAAACAAGACAAGTACAGCGAGCTCTTTACAGAAGACTTGATTTTTAACCTGAAATCAAAGAGATTCAAAATTCCATGTGAGAACAAAAACACCTGGATCCTTTTTTTTTAAAATATCAAAAGCATCAGAGAGATGGCCATCCGCCTTTGAAATCATGTGACACATATTGACGTGAAATCCACAGATAAACTTGGCAGAGCTACAATAACTGGCAACATTTCAGCCAGTATTTTTTCAATCCCGTTCCCCCTCATTATACAGTGTTTTGAGTGCCAGTTTTCATAACGAGATTGCGGCAACGATGACACCATCACAATACTGCGTGGACTGGGATAACGTGAGCTGTGCATTCCGATGAGTACGAGCGTCCGGGGGCGGTGTTTATTTTCAGTTAGCCGCTGCAATACAATTTCCCGACCGTGAACTCAATTTTATCAGACCGATTAAGACGACGCAAAAAAGAAAAGAAAAAGAAAGCGAGGAGGAGAGGAGAGGAGAGGAGAGGAGAGCGGGTTTTCCTTCTTACCTCGTCGACGGTCCAGTGAGCCACGCGGCTGGCCTGCACGCCTTCCACGCCGGGCAGCAGCTTGCAGTGTTGCTCCCAGCAGAGGGGCAGGTCGCGGCTGGGGTGGGCCGACATGGCCGACAAGAAGACGGACTGGTGCAGGGCCTGCTGCATGCTGTCCGCGCAGCGCTCCGCTGGAGGAAACAGACGACGGAGCGGTTGGAAAGCCGCAGGCTGCATCTCGGGCGCGCCGGGCCTCCGTTAGCACCGAGAGCTCATCAAAGTGACAAATGCGCATTCGTGTCATCGGGTACAGTGACTGTCAGGGTTAGCGCCTGTGGTGGCGCGTAAAGTTTGGATTACAGTTATCACGACAAGAATAATAGCTACAGGCTACAGGGTATGACTATTATATTGGAAAGGATCTTCCTGACTGATTCGAATAGGAGGGAAAGGCTAATACACAACTTTTATGGGATCTCGCAGGGTATTGCTGTGATGCAGCAAGAATTCATCATCAAAAGTCTGCACTGAAAAAATAAATGCACAAGGTCAGAATACAAAGTCAGGTCAGGGTCAAAGCTCATTTTGGAGAGAAAAAAAAACTTGCAAATGTAAATGCACAAAGGGAATTCCTATAAAAATCCATCAACAACTCAAGATATAATATAATCTCGTCAGCTATAAATTCATTATTTAGAAGGCCAAACTGATTATTGCAGTCTCTGTGTCCTGTTTCCTCTATGTGCTGCTGATATGTGTGGTGATCAGTGGTGATTGATACAGGTCACAGGAGAAGAGAAGGTAATATCCAATGTCCTCATTAACAGATTGGTGGATCTGTGTAGCACCTGCTTTCAACTGGTTATCCTTAACTAGCAGGTTGTCTTGCCATCAGTATGACTGCACTGCACATGCTTAAAATAAAAACCAGGAATAAATAGCTGTGAAGGATGACTGGGGCAATCACATGCTATGTTATTAGCTTCAAATCGCCATTGTTCATCACATAATGGAGGTTTTATAACACCACTTCAGATTATGATATGAAATTACTCATCGGAGCATTACTCAGTCATTAAATCTGACCCTGCTAAGATTAAATCCAGTACACTGTGAGTTATCGGAACTCTATGTTTTAATGAAGGCACGCACAAAGACAAGGCCACATCACTGAAAGGTTTTAAGCCATGGAAAGACGGTTAAATCATTTCGTATGGAGAGTTGTACATTGTGAATTGGAAAATGGATGGACGTACAAATAGAATTCTCAGCAAAATCAGAAAAAATGAGTATAATGCAACATCTCAGGAGTTTTATAAAATATGTGTCTTAAGATAATTCCAGAAATTACTGTCCAAAGATATTCTGCCTGTACAAAAAAAAAAAACAAAGGAATTCAATACTGGGTTGTTTCTGAATATATTTGATTAAAACATCTAGTTTGAGGACCTGGAATTCTACAGGAAGAGAATGTGTGCAACTGGTGCTCAAGGGAAAAAAATCACTTCATGGAAACAAAAATTCTACGAGGAAGCCAGTACCTTTTTTCACACAATTTTCCTGCAATGTAACACCATATATCCTAAGAGGATTCTGATCTTACTCAGATTCTAAAGGCACTTTCAAACAGAGTTTACGCTAATTCACATGACTCTAAGAACAGCTTCCCTTGAAGGTTCACCTGAAATTTCTGTCTCAGTCACTGCTTCCTGTTTCACCTGCAATCGATGTCACACATCACAAACAGCTATGTTTGTACAATGGTGGAAAGCATTACCACCTCCTTCCTGCTTGCAAGATTTAAATGATAACAGAGCTTTAGTGCGGAACTGAGTCACACATACTTTGATCAGGCATCTTTGATCATTTAAGTCTGCTCTTCAGAGGGGAATTGCAGATCTCCTATTATGGAAACACGATAACAGCTTTCTACACCAACAGCCAACCAGGGTACCAGGTCTTACAACCATTCCCCTAATGCAGTTTTCACTTTTTATTTTTTTGCCATGCTGTTAAATGATACCTTATAAATAATAATTCTTCAGCTTTATTTCTATATATGTGTGTGTGTGTGTGTGTGTGTGTGTGTGTGTGTGTGTGTGTGTGTGTGTGTGTGTGTGTGTGAGTGGTAAAGGAGTGATGTGAAAGACTGATACCAAATTATAGGAAGCATCTGGTTGCAGTTATTGCGATTGGTGGTGGTGCAACCAGTTATTAAGTTTAAGGGAGCAATTCATTTTTCACATGGGTGATATGGGTGTTTCATAACTTTTTAATTAAATAATGAAATAAAATGTTTTAATTATTTTTAAATTTTAATTACATTTTATCAAAAGATCTAAAACCATTCAGTGTGACAAGTATGCATCAGGAAGGGGGCAAATAACTTTTCACAACAATGTAGACTACTTTTTTCTTCTGACGTTTAAAATAAATTTTAAAAAAAAGAAGAAAAATATTGTTTAATTAACCTGTCACATTCTATTTTGGAGTGTTCCTTCAGACCTTTTTTTATACACCAGCTGTGTATCATCATGTTCTATCTGGGTAAAAATAGACACAGAAATTTTTAATGAAACAAGTGGGATTTTCAGGGTGGAAAAAGCTTTCGCGCCACACAGCTGCAGCGCTTCTTGCCCTGTGGAAATACCGAAGCCTCTCGCTCAAATGTTACTGCCACTCCATCTCTGATACGGCATGCAGAGACATTGGGAAATGGTGACCAGCTTCTGCCTTGGGCTTGGAGCTGTGAGCGTCCCATGGCTGCTGGACTGAGCTGATCAGACGTGACACCGGAGACAACTGGCCTCTGGGGAAGGCTTTTCACTTACCATAAATTCAGGGCATTTCATCCACGGGGGAGAAAACCACTCGCAAAAAAAATCAATGTTTCGAAAATTACATACCATTACTGGTAGGAAAGTTTTACCACCAAATCACAAGGGGAACTTGTATTAACAAAAATTTTTGACCTGGCATTTGAAAAAAATGTCTTGAAATCTGATAAATTGTAGAAGGTTCTTTCTGTCAGCATTTACCAGATAGTAGGCAAGAAAAAAAGAAACTGCTGATGAAAAAAAAAGTCTTCCCCCTCAAATCCTTGTTAAATGAAAACTATACAGTATGTGTGGCAACTATTTCTAGAAATTCTCTTTTAATTCGTAATGCAGTTGCTGTTATGCATAAAAATAAAAAATTCCAATGGCGCTTTCCACAAATGGAAGGATATCAACCCAAAGTGCACTGTCTGAATTGCAAACAGAGAGTGTGTGGCTAGACAGTATCACTTAGAAGCACATTATCCTTTCATTAGTAGCCAGCCGAACAAATATAGTGAGGGGTACATTTTCAAAAATCCATCTGACTTGGCTAGGCTGGCAGCATGTCATGTTAAGCAAACTCCGTATTTCAAGTCAACTGCCCTGTGTGTACTGAGAAAGCCAATTAACATGGTCACGGTGAAGGACAGGGCTTAGAAGCAGTCCTACATCTAGAATTGGGTTTATATTGATATTAAATTAAATAAATTAAATAAATAAAATTAACATTACATTTACATTAATATTGAATTTACTGTTTAATGTTTTTTTTCCTCTATATATCCATACAGTATATACATTGAGCTCCATAATGTCTGGGACAAAGACTCCCCCCCCCCCCCCTTGATTTAGCTCTGTACTCCTCAATTTTAGGTTTTTTTTAATCAAACAATTCACATATGGTTAAAGTGCAGATATAGTGTAAGGTATAGGTTAACCGGGAAGAAATTACAGCACTTTTCATACATAGTCTCCCCATTTCAGGGTACCATAATATTTGGAACAAATGGCTTCACAGGTGCTTCTGATTAGTCAGGTGTGTCCAATTGCTTCCTTAGTGCAGGTCTAAGACAACTTTCAGAATCTAGTCTTGATTTGAGGTCTTTGATTGCCTTTCGAGGGTGTTACTGGTATTTATCAGCATGAGGACCAGAGTTGTGCCACTGAAAGTCAAGAAAGCCATTATGAGGTAGCAATTAAGAACAAACCAAGACATAGAAAAAGCTAAAGATTACCAAAATCAACTGATTGGATCATTAAGAAAGCACCAGTGAGCTCAGCAATTGCAAAGGGCCTGGCTGGCTAAGGAGGACCTCTACAGGTAATGACCAAATAATTCTCATCATAATGAAGAAAAACCCATAATCACCTGTCTGACAGACCAAAAACACTCTTCAGAGGCAGGCATGGATGCGTCACTGATTACTGTCTGCAGAAGACCTCACAAACAGAACTACAGAGGCTACACGGCAAGATGCAAACCACTAGTTAGCCAGAAAAATGTGATGGCCAGGTTACAGTTTGCTAAGAAGTGCCAAAAAGAACCTGTAGAGTTCTGGAAAAGGGTCTGGTGGACAGATGAGACTTGTATCAGAGTGATGGCAACAGCAAAGTGTGGAGGCCAAAAGGAACTGCCCAAGCACCCCCCTCATCCACGAGACATGGTGGTGAGGGTGTTATGGTTTGTCTTCATTGATGATGTAACTGCTGACGGCTGCAGCGGAACAGATTCTGAAGTGTACAGAAACATATGCTTAAGTTCAAGCAAATGCATCCAAACTCATTGGACGGAGCTTCATCCTACAGCAAGACAAGGATCCAAACGTACAGCTAAAGCTACAATAGAGTTTTTCAAAGCCAAATACTGGAAAATTCTTGACTGGCCAAATCAGTCACCCGATCTGAACCCAATTGAACATGCATTTAATATGCTGAAAAGACCTGGCAGAGCATCACCAGAGAATATACTCAGCACCTGGTGAAATATATGGGTCACAGACTTCAAGCAGTCATTGCATGCAAATGATATGCCATAAATTACCTGATTATAAAGTAACATTAATATGTCCCAAACATTAGTGTGCTCTGAAATGGGGGAGGTTATGTTTAAATAGTACTTTAATTTATACATAGTAAAACTGAAGTGTATAAAAAGTTAAAAACTCTTTAATGAAAGTTTGTGCACTTTAACCACATGACAATTGTTTGATTACAAATCTAAAATTGTAGAGTACATAGCCAAAAAAGAAAAAAAAGTATTTGTCTGAAACAATATGGAGCACTGTAGCTGCATCCAATAATTGTGTGTGTGTGTATGTACATATATGTATATATATATGAGTTGATAAACTAATGAGAGGTGAAACCCTTTGCATTTTCCTGCATGCTGTTCTTAAAGATTCAGCAGGGCCCTACAGCGGCTCCTGACTGCGTGGCTATCTCCCCTCGCTGGGCCAGGGGAGACTGTCAGTCAGAGCAGTCTGCTGCTACCGCGCTACCTCTGCGCTTTCATGCTCCCCCGGTGAGCCCAACACACAGCGCTGCGGCTGGGGCTGCGACCGCGGCGGCTCCCCCCTCAGCTCCCATGCATTTCTGCAGCTGCCGTGAGTGACGCCAGCATCTTGACAGTTATTAACGTGAACACGATTCAACATTCCCCGTCCTTCAATGATACTTCAAATGTCATTGTGCGCAATTACAGTGTAATTAAGCGTAATGAGCAGAATGAAACAATCGCTGCTTAAATGATCTGCTGAAAGAAATCCAGCAAAGGGCTATGCAAGCATGACAGTTTAACTGTTTAAATTCCAGCAGGGAATCCATTCAGCTGCAGCCATTTTAACAGACAAACTAAACTGGATGTGATGCAGCCTGTCATGATGGCAGTAATAATGACTTATGACTACAGTGAAGATTACGCTCAAGGTTTATGGTTGTAAATTACAACAACACACTCAAAGCATTACAATGATCATTATCAGGATTACCCTGACTCCATTCCTGTATGTGGGCACCGTAATGTTCTGGGTGAGTGCCAAATTAGCCATACAATTAAAGCACATCCCTGGCTATCACAAAGTCGCACACAGCACATTCATATTATTTAACTAACTCTGTTGAGACTAAATCAAAGCTAAGTAAGTATGCAGCACTGAGACAATCCATAGCCATGAATTATCTATACAGTACATTTAGGAGGCTTAAGATAGCTCTACTGCTTCACCTCCCTCTCTGAGCCCTCTCCATTGAATTGTGGTTTTAAGATTAAATAGTGCCATTTAAAGCAATGCGTGGGAGTAATTGTATCACACAGCCCCACAGAGCTCCTCATGACAACAATGATGAATTACAAGAATGGCAATACGGCAGTAATGAAGAGATGTTGCATCTTGGAAAGACCACCATTTTTAAAAAATCATAATCGGAAAATGTACGTAACATCTCATATTCAAATCTACTGACTTGCACTGTGCAGAAAGAGCTGTGACAGCACGTGTTTGTACACTCTACCCGGGAAAAACTGGAGATGGATGGCAACTTAATTGCATTCCCACAATGCACTGGTTTCTGCGGGGTGAACCCTGCATGCCTTCCCTCCCCCAAATCTGCTCGGTTTGTCATCACAACACTCATAAGAAAAGGAAATGGCCAGGACCACGCTATCCCAGTCAAATCAATCTCCACGGCCCTCTGCTGTAATTCCCTGCGCAAGCTCCAATCATTCTGCACAAAGAGTGGCAAGCCGTTGGGAGGAAATAAAGAAAACTGTGTGATGCAACAATATTAAATGTGCATAAGACAGGGCCCCAGGACAAAAAACAGAATAAAGACTTCAGATCTGTGAATGCTCTCCTTTTGTTCCTCTTTTAAATATTAATCAAACGATGCTATTATGAATAAGTGACAAAGACGAAAACAACTACAAACCAACATTAAAATTTTTGTTTTAAAAGATGTAAACCAGGGCGTATTTTCATGTTCCTTTTCTGTTAGATAAAAATATCAATACAACTTATACCTTTACCAGACCTGGGTCAAATAAGTATTTGTTTTGGATTCAAATACATTTCTGTGCTCTATTGATCTTGCCTGGTGTATTTGAGCCTGCCAAGGTGGGGTTTGCACTTTCTGAGAGTATTTAATTGGTTCCAAAACACCAGACAAGATCAGTAAAGCGTAGAAAAGTATTTGAATCCAAAACACATAGATGGGCATAACTCAGCCAATTATTGAAATATCTTCATGAATATTTAATAATCCACAACTTAGATATCAGCTGGTATAATTTACCATGTACATAAATACTGTATAGAGTCTGCTACCTGCCCTCTCAAACCCCTTCCCCCATTGTAGATTTACTGTAGCGTACATGATGTTGGATATTGACATTGTTTGCTTTATGGTTGTGGGTAGGGTAGTGATGAACTAGGTAGTTTTCAGTACTTTGGTTTTCCATAAGAGAGCACAGCCATTCAGCCATACAAGGCCGGTCTTCACACTGTGAGAAACGTATTTTAGTCTTGTGTCCTGCTGGCTCAGTGGAGTGAACAGACGATACGTCAGTCATAGTTTGGCCACGTGTTCTTCTTTCCTTATCACTCCGGCTTTAAAAAGGGGGGGGGGAGCAAGACCAATCGATTTAATAGACGCTGTACGGTAAGACAGTGCTGTGAGCACATATTGTACTGTGGGTGTTCTTGAAAAGATAAACAGTTAGTTTGCCATGTTCCGAACAGAAGAAATACTTGTGCTTTCAACTAGAACAGATTGTAAAAAATCTATAATAATTCATTTATATGCATGTGTATTATTGATCAGTCTTTGGCCCGTGGTAAGTCGAGCATATGCAAAGCTCCAAAACATGGTCATATTTTTTTTTTTGCGATGGAAAAAAATAACTTTTTTTTTTTTTTTTCTTCTTTGCTTTAAAAGTATTAAGTAACTTTTTTCAGTGCTATTTTAATATTTTTTTAAAGCCTTTATCACCTACAGCATTTTTCTTATTAAATCAGGGCTAGACCTGGAATTATTATTGTTTTTTATCTGCACATTTTTGCCAGTAAAATGGTTCATAAGGCCAATACATATGATGTAGTGCGTTTCTATGACTCCTTTTCATTAAGCGCTATGCAGCACGAACATTGTGTCTACAAAAAATGTTATTTTCCAGCTATTGGCCATTAAATGGACCAACACAAGCCGAGGCACTGACAAGCCATGTATGGCACTCATTGAGACCGCGAGTCCCAAGATTAGCTGTGGGTCCATGGGAGAGCTCTGCTACTAAAACAGCCTTGGAGGCAGAGGGTTTCGGCTGGGTTTCTACAGGGGTGAGGGAGCCCCACGGCAGCAGCTGACAGAACCGACCATCGAGGGCACTGCCACACTGCCGCCCATGCCCCGAAACGCATGTCCGGGGCATCTAAGGGGTTTCATTACCAGGCCTGCGATCACCATGGCGACATTCGCACCGCATTTTCTCAGTATCTACCCTTGGCGAGGGGCTGTTCTTTCAGTACCTTGCCTCAGTGCTACATGCTCCTGGACTGCTCTGTCTGAATGGTTGCAGTGAAATATTCAGTCATCCTGGCCAGGCAACGAGCCAGCAAAGAAAATAAATAATAATGATTATAGACAGACACTGTTCACAAAAATGGCAAAAATGCAACATAATGAAGCTAGTCAGTTTGAATGTGGAGCGTTTGGCTCGTTACTGCCATTACTAAAAAAGGGCTGAAAACCAGCAGATAACACTGCAGTGGTTAAAAAAGATGTACAAGTAAAAGAGAAGTTATGGAGTCTTCATTTCTCTGCAGAAAGAATCTGCAATCAATAACACCATGTCACAATGATAATAAAATAGAAAAACATAATAACAAGAGGCATGCTTTATTACTTTGTAAAATTGCTATAGGGTGACTCCTACATTAAAAGTGGCTTCTGCTGGAACAGTGTATTATTTAAATTGGCTAAGGCTCAATTCCCAATGCAGATATGGCTAAAAAGGTTTTATATATGGGCACTGAACAGACAGCTTGACAGCAATCCAATAGTGTCTCTGGGGTGCCTGGTAGAGGAGAGAGTGGGCAAGGCCTCCAGCCAGCACAGCAGTGAGCAGTTGACAATGCCTAATAGGGCTCCATTATACTTCAACAGCACCCAGCCAGAAGCCATCTTATGGGAGAAACCGCTCTTAATGACAAACGGCACAAACAGCACTCCTGAAATGACCTCACATCGCTGGGCTTTGATATACTCCAAAAACAGGCTTTGAGAACAGCACAGCAGGCAAAAAAACAGGACGGCGAGCAAATACTGACGTTAGCGCATTCGAAAAATACAGACGGCAAAGCCCAAGCAACCGGCTCAGTGACTCTGCATATACACCTTCCTGTCCACTCTGGCTTACAGAGACGTGGTGTAGAAAGCATGGGGTTGTGCTGAGGCTGACCGTGCTATTCCAGCAAGCATTTGCACTCTATGACACACTCTCAGTGATGGGCAATTACTCTTTCCCTTATCAAAACCATTAGCTGAAGGTCACATCAGTGCATGACTCATTTGGAAAATGCTTGTCATGTATATTACTCAGTCAGCGTGCAATGAATCCCGTCGACCCCTGGGTGTTTCACTTAATTGCATGGCAACTCTTTAGAGATTCTTTACCTTGAGGGGCCACCAGCTGTGAAAACACTTTTGTATGTTGTGTTTTTTGGACCAAATATCGGGCCTTAGAGAATAATGGGATCACACTGATTAGGAAACAAATATTCCAAAATGCACCATCTAATCACAAACTCCATCTCAATGAGATGTTTCTTTTCACTAATTACTCTTGTACAGAGAAAATTAAGAATGTTAAGATTATTATCAGTTTTGCATTGCTTATCTATTTACGCAGCATCATAATTAAAATTGGACATACTAGGGCAGCTGGAAAACAGGCTGCAGCATAAGATACTATCATACCCCTCGGTTAACTGTATGCCTCTTTCTCTGTAGCTACATTGTGGATTTACACATACAAACACTGAATATATCTCTTGAAATATTTTCTTTTATTCTCAGTTTCTCCTGTATTCCATACAGGCTCTGGATCTTTTAAATCTCACCGGCCGCACGTAACAACAGAGGTCTGTTCATATTGTACTGAACACTGAATAAAACACAATTCATATTTCCTCGGTCTAAGCATCTTCCCAGAAAATGACATGAAGTACAACCAACTGAGCTGCTCTGTGTAAAAGCGGAGGACGTTTACTAGGAAAAAAACCCTATGGCCTCAGGTACAGGTGCAACAACTGAGCTTCACAGCACAAAGGGAAGCTAATGCAAATGCAGTTCAAAATTTGAGAATGCAGAGACGAAACATCAAACACTCTAAAATGCAAAAGACCTGAACAGATCACCCTGATATGGTTGGCTGAGACCAATAATAAAAAAATGTAACAAAACAACAGAGAATGAAATATAATGCATAAAGTCCCAAAGTTCAGGTATCTTTGAGGAGTCTCCCCAATCTCATTAATAAGGCAGACTCCAGTGAAAGGCCCCTGGGTGATGTCTTTGTCGATTCAAAGCCTGACTGAAAAGGCAATTAATTATTCAGTTAAACAAACAAAACCGTCAGGTTTTTACAGGAAAGAAAAACTGCTGTTTGATGGAAAGGTCGGCTTTTGAAATTCAGAAGCCATATTGCATTTATTAACAAGACCTCTAACTGTGACAAATAAGGACAAAGAGTGATGTTACTATGTCCCACATGACAATCTTCTTACAGTGCATATATTATGTCAATTCAATTTAAAAAATGCACAGGATGCAATACATTATAAGAAACTGACCATGGAGTGAACCTGCACCAGTTATTGGATAAAGCCCAGTGGTCCCCATAATTTGACATCAAAGATCAGGTATTAAACCATGGACTCCTTCAGATGGCTAGATACTGGTACACAAAAAAAATAAAATCATGAAACACGGATAAAAGAAATAACACAAAAAGAATTGAGAGGGAAAAAAAACACTACCCACACATCAGGAGCAAAAGACAGACTTAGAAAATTGTATATTCTAAAAGAAGCTAATCAGCCCATTCTCACATTGACCAATATAGTATTAACTGCCAAATATCTTCAATCAGCATTTTGTCTCACATGCTGAATTGGGCTGGACCTCAGTGGATTTGAAGTAGCTGTTGTTTAATCATCCTCCGTAACATGGCTCTCAAGCTCAGCCCAATTAATTCCATGTAATCAAGCCGCCTCTTTCCATGCTCCTTACCCACTTTCCCAGTGTGAGGCAGGCAGTAATGGAGCCGAGGATCGGGCCTTGATGGACACCCGTGTGGTTATGATCCAAATGAGTGAGTGATTTCTCACATCATCACGGTCCCCATAATCAGGCAACTGTGGGAAACGGGCATGGAAGAGCATCCCAGAACACCGGCCAAGGGAAGGTTACCAAGTCGCCAAACAAATTATGTGCAGAGAAAAGACAGACTTTCCAGTTTTGTGATTGCGGGCATCCCGGCATACTTAAAGATGAGATCGGCACACGTGACAGATTGATGAGCACGGTGAGTGATAGCCCTAGCTCAAGCACGCAATCTGTTGGTGCATTACGAAATTACATTCTCTGATGTAGTGCACTGCCAGTGATTTGTTAATGTTAACTCAAATTCGGTGACTGCGATACCAAGAATCAAAACTGTTCAGTGCCTGCACTTCTTCCCCTTGGACACCAAACTGGCAATATTTGCAATTAATTTCCCTCATTTGTCACCCAAATGAAGCAGATCTGGAATAAGGATATTTATGTGGCCTGCTACATCATAAGCACAGCTAGTTCCTTCTCATTTCAGCACATTCAGACAAACATTATCTCCTTTAGCTGGTGCGATGTTCATTTCCTGACATTATGCCACTCCTAAATTCAGCGTTCAATATTTTTTGCGCTGACTCGGCCATCTGAGAGAGGAGGCCACTGTCCAAAGTCTTACAGTAAGTGGCACGGGCCTGTTGCCATCGCCTATTACTTCCAAGTGCCGTCTGTGACTTGACTGTATTTTCTCGAAAGGTGCAATGCTTAGTCACTTCTTCCCAAATGCAGTCACAGAGAGAGAAAGAAAAAAAAAGCAGAACAAGATTAAAGGGGAAATCAACTGTGACAAATGCTGTCTGCTGATGCATTGTAATTCTAATGAGACGGGTGCTTGAGTGGCCCATCAAACCCCATAAGGACCAAACCCAATGCTTATTCCACCAATGGCCTCCAAGACCCACAGAAAATAGCTTGCAATAATAAAGTTTCTATTTAATTAAGATCATCCTTTTAAATTCAGCGGCCATGCAAAAACATTTTGTGTGCAGTACAGGATGAAGATGGAAAATCTTTTTGAAATGTCTAACGGGGGGCATTTGCACTGATACCAATCAAAATCCGAACCCCTGCTTATCCTACCCTGAACTGTTTATTTTTGTTAATCCTGTCTAAGCCGGTGCCGTGATGTGGCACAGACCCATTATCTGGAACATATTTTCTGCATCAACACCGTCGATAGTGCCTTTAAGTTTATAAAGCTGCATGTAAACTATTTTGAAGAACATTATGATTTAAACAGATGTTTCGGCGTGCATATCTGTGAAACAAAATCGAAGAAATTAGTTTAAAAATTTTATTTCAGTACTTTAAAGCTTAAACCATGTTGAATGTACTGTACATTCAGTCAAAACTAGAAATTTACTGTATTATCTAAGGCACCCAAAGACTCTTTACTGATTGATCAATTTAGATAAATACACTGTACAACTTACTATCTGTTATTGCATTCTTTCAGATCAGTAGACATTGCCAAAAACTGCAGCACTGTCAAATTATTCATCTCAAGGTGACAGAGTTAATGTAATGCTTTTCAGAATATCCAGGGGCTGCAGATCAGGTTGGTTAAACATATTGCATCACTGTCAAGGTCATTTTAGAAATTCAGTGGCCTGCTTTAGGTTAGGGCCGATTGTAGCCTAATTAGTACACAGCTGTTTCTATCCAATCGACTCTCCACTGCAAATTTACATACATGGATGTTTTCCAATAGTTGCATGAGAGCAGATGACTGATTATTGCATAATCCATAATCAGATAAACAATAATGATAAGCATGCATACTGCAATAAAAACAAACAAAACAAGCACCCATAACTATTTGATTGGTAAAGATTCTGTTTTGAGAGTTAATCTGTCTGTCAAATATTGCCATTTTAGGGTTGTGCTGAATTAAGTGTATACCACCATTTCTGTCCAAGATTGCCATTTGAGTGACTACTCTATATGCGCTCCTTGGAGGAGTCTTTCAAAATGAGAGTTAAGCTTGTACTTTGATTCTAGTGGACGGGACTGCAAACACGATCTTGACAATGATCTGTTTCATTGAGTCTCTTTGCAACAAGGTGGCTTCATTTTCATCTGAAAACAGCACAGATTAGCATAATGTATTCCTACGGCTTGGTAGGTATCACACCCTCTCAGTGGCAAGACTTTGATGCTGGGAGCAGGGCCAGGAGAAGACAGAATCTCTCTCCCTCTCTCCCTCTTCCATGCACACACATACGCACTTTTTTCTCAAATGGAGGCACGTGCCAAAGTATCTTGGATACTTAATGGAAATTACACAAAAGATACAGATAACAGATTTGCAAGTTTAGCAGCCATGCATATACCACTTAAATAGGCATGAGACAATTTCTAAAATGACCTGTGAAGGTTTTAATGCAATGGACATATCATATTTGGAGGAAGTGACATCTCAGCGTTGTCATAGCAACTTCCAATTCAATGAAAGATGAAGAACATTATATTGTAATGGCAATGATTACGCTACATTTCAACTCGAACAGTTCAGCCACAACAATAATCGGCTTCAAATGAAGTCCTCTTCGTGCACTGTGAAAGCTGTAATTTCAAATATTGTTCAGAATTATTCATTAACAAAACCTTGCTCTAAATCCCTAATGCCACATTTTGCTCCGCTTTGCACTGTGCAGAAGGCACTGCGTCGTTTCAAGACATCTGACAGCTACTGAACTTAGTGCTAGGCTGCAGAGAATTATCACCACGTTCAAAAGAATCGTTAATGAAGAAATAATCAGAGCTATTCGCGCGGAGGTCATCTCGACTACCACGAGATGAGATCCTCCGATGACTTGGCCCCAAGGGTTATGACCCAAAGAGCATTTCAGCTGGATGAGCTGCGGTGGGGGCTGGGCGTTCCTGAAGCCACGGAGAATGGAAGTAGGAGAAACATGGCTTTTTGAGAGGGTGTTGCATTTAGGCATTGCCATGCGATCCCAAAATAAAAGTCCTCCGAGCTGATGACAGTGCAGCCCTCTGTGTGAACCGTTTTCACGCTCTTACTTACGTTAAAGGGCACTTCTGCAAGGGAAGGCAGGCTGATGGTGCACTGGCACAGCGCCAGGGATAAATGTGTATACTTCCCCGCAGTGTGAGAGCACTTCAGCGAGCAGAGTGAGATGCATGGATGCATGAACGCACACACGAACGCACGCGTCATCTGCTCAAAGAAAACAAGAGAGGGCTGGATATTCCCAAAGCTTTTAGGAGATTATGCTAACGCAATCTGGAGTGGAATCCGTTGTCACGTTGACATCCTTCATTATGTGAAGAGGTTTGCGAACAGGCGGTGCCCCAACCCCTCGCCCTCATGCTAACTGCAGCAAATGCTGCGAGGGATTTGAACCACGAACGAACACTGCAGGGCTCCAAAAATACAATGTGCGAAACTACTCAGGAGGAATACAGCAACTGCGCACTGCAGATTACAACCGAGGAAGGGCTTCAAGTACATTGCTTCAAATTTGAAATAAATTACTTTTTCCCCTGTTGTGTTCCAATTTCCCAATTTATCATGCTCTCTTAGGCAGAGCCGAAACACCGCCTGAAAAGATTGCTTTCTCCAGCAAACCTACTTCATTATAATCCAGTCCCATGTAATTAACGTTCAAACTTTCTGTTCTTATGAATGTTTTGCGATGCCTTCCTTGTTGAGTTGTTTGCTTTAAAAAATATATTACAAATATTTTCAGTGCATCAGGACTGCAGGATATTTGTACCCGTTTAATTTGACAAGTCAGAACCGTTGCATGCATTATTGCACTGTGCTGGATATTTCACACTTGGCGCACACTAACATCCAACAATTAAAATGGTGAAATTGTGGAAAATTGCCTCTCATTCTAATTGCCTCTAAGGCTTGAAGGGCTTTATCCCGTTTTTGTTCAACAGTAATATACACATGCACGCACTGCACACAGGCATGCACACACAAATACACCCAACAGCAGCTGAAAAACTGGTGAAACTGCAGCCACTGGGTTACATGGGTTATTCTGAAAGGGTACACAAATCTTGCCATTTTCAGTTGACTTGATATGGGTCAAGTTCTGTTGCTTTCCATCCATCAATTAGGTTCATCACTGAGAACACAGCCAAAGATAAGTAACTTCCATGATGTCAGTTATCTTGCTGTTCTGTGCCCTTACTTGTCCACTTGAGAAGCAGTCAACTATATCACAAGAATCTTGCATCACGTAGTTCCGTGTTCCATATGTGATGCATATCACACACTTATGTTTGTAAATGAGCCTCCATATATCTATTTACACAAAGGCCTGGAAAAGATACACTAATATATGGCAAGCCACCATAGCCACTGATGAAAGTGTGCAGACCTGCACTAAAGGGTGAGTGTCGTGGTGCCCCCTAGTTCCTCCCGCTGACTAGCAAACAAGCTCCCCTTGGTGCTATGGCAACTGACAGATTATAAGGAGAATATATATGTGGTTGCTGCCACAGCCCAAGAGAAGCCAACTGGCCCTTAATATTAAGCTTGCTTTAACATAAGGCTTTCTGTCCTTAAGTCCTTCACATTGAATAATGTCCACTTGCACACCAGGAAGAAACCTGATGTTTGAGTAGAGGGGTGGAAATTCCTCTGTGCACTACCTCTGTTTGGATGGTTTGGATGAGTTGCCGACTGGTTGTCGACATGATCAGAACAACTCTGCACCATGCCACTATGGTGACCAGGCCAACACAGCCCAGTGCGTGAATTGATAAGGCCAGATGGATTTCTTACAGTGATCGTCTGCCATGTCATTCTCTCCAACCAGGTTCTACTCATGGCCATCTGTTTCCGCAGAAAGGGGAGGGAGATGCGCTATATTTTTAGTGCCTCAATGTGAAGTAGTGGGACTACAACAGACTGGCAACCAATGGACCAGCGATAAACATTAATGATGCTGTGTGACAGCCATAACACTGCCATGCCTTATTGTGGGTGGTTGAAAGGGGAAGGTAAAAAAAAACAAAAAAAAAAACGGCTTGACTCGGAACATAAGCTTTTTGACGGTTTGCCACTTCCTGCAAGACTACTTGAAAGGAAAAAGTCGATACTGCCAAGACTCAGCAGTCAAATTAAAATGTTAACATCTGTAGACTGCTTACCCAAATAGAGAAGATCTTTGCTGTTTTCTGAAAAATGAGCACAAATCAAAATGTTAAGATTCTCAATTATTTTCCTTTGGCATCTCTTCTTGTTTCATATTTCATCTGTGTCAATATTGATATCAACTATTTTGTGAAATAAAGAACATTAGGCTGAACATACTGCGGCTTCTGCTCCTGCATGTTGGTGCAAACTGAATGATTGACAGCTCTGAACCTTCTAATATCTGTCCCCTGTCTTGGCCGTACACTCCCCTGGCCTCAAGCTGCCCTCATTTGCCCTCACTTGCCCTCAAGGAAGCATTAGTTCTTGCTGCCTTATCTACGGTATCAGTCTCCTTGTTCTCCACTCGGATTCAGCAAAAATTCACCCAGCGTTTGTCACCTACTTCACGCCTGCCATGGTGGTAAATTTGTCAAACTGAGAATGTAGGGATTTCTACCGCGAAATTAAATGCTCGTAACAAAGCCTGCCCTGGTAGGAGATACATCCTCAATGGAAAGCTGTTGCTTTCATACATCTGATAGAGAGACACGACCACTAGAAAAATGAGGGGGGTTATAGAGATGTTTTCTGCAGAAGGCAACACAGCTGCTGTCAACGGTTCCACACAATGAGTCTTTGACCTGTGAAACTCTGTAGAGGATTAGACTCAGAACGCGTCAAACCATCATGGTGAAACAGCAACGCTTCACCATTCACAATACATATCCGATCTACAGAGACCAGCAACCACTTCTCATCAGCGGTGTGAATAAGTATTTGCCCCCTTCCTGATGTTCCTCTATTCATGCACATTTGTCACACTGACTGGTTTCAGATCTTAAGACAAAATGTCATTTTAGAAAAAAGGGAACCTGAGTAAACACCAAACACCTTTTAAGAATTATTATTTCATTAATTTAATGAAAAAGGTTATCAGTAGCATTAACATTTGCCTTCACTGGAACTAAGGGCCAAGCCCAAACCATGAAAAACAGTCCCAGACCAAGGGGTGACTAGATACATTTGGTCACATAGTGTATTACATTTTGTCTAAAGAGCTGAAACTATTCAGTATGACAAATATACAATAACAGAGAAAATCAAGAAGGGGCAAATACGTTTTAATGGCACTGTATAAGGTAACATATAACCAAATAAAATTTAGCATGTGTAGCCACACAAAGTTTTCCAAACTTGCTACACCCTTCAAGCGCATGCCACACGACCAGTGACAAAAGTGGAAAACAGCCGTCTCCACGTATCAAAGAAGCCGCACGCGTCGGAGAGCGGAGGGGAGACGACAGGCGGTCACAGTTTGCGCGGCTGGCTGGGCTGGCGGTGGAAGTAATATGTTCTGTCATCACACCTCGCTCTCTTTCACCTCCTCTTATCATCCCAGCGGTCCGGGGACACCGTTGCAGGCGTGGTGCTAAAATTAGTTTTTCACTCGGATGAGCCTCGGATGAGTCGCTAACAAATGCGCTCGGTCAAAAAGGATATGCAAAAAGGGCTCTTTTCAGACGTCGCTTTTCTTGCCAAAAACAATCATACAAACCCCCCCTCCAAAAAAAAACCCTAAACAAAACAAAGGCTTTCGGCTCTCGCTGACAGTAATAGAAGCATTAAGGGCTTCAAATCTTCCGCTTACTGTAAAATTAATACGAGCTGGAGGCCTTGGTCTCCATGGAAACAATCAGTGATTCATAACAATTGTTTAAGTTCCCAATATGAAGGCAGATGCAATCACTGCCGCAAATATTTTTTCCAGCGGAGAGAAAAATAATGCCAGAAATGTAGTGTTTCAGAGAAACAGGGGACACTTCATGCGTTCGGCAGTTTGCAGTCATCCATGATAAGCAGAATAGGCATCTCAATGTGATGAGCTTATAAAAATGAACCAATTTATCACCAGAGTTCCATGCCTAAATCCCAGGGTGGTGATTCATTAACCTCGAGCAACTCAAGATAAGACAACTGGGCTGAGGCGTTTTAAAGAGGTACTGCATCTGGATCGTAGCCTGTAATTTCCTCGAAGGAAAACTATTATCAACGTGCTTTAAATGCAAAGCAACAAATAAAATCCTATATCATTAATGGGTGTATTAGATAACATTACATGTACAGTAAATGGCATTTTATTTTATTTACCAACATTTTGATTCTATCAAATTTAGATGTTTCTTTCTTGAATGTATTACGTAAGTACAGATCTAAGAAGACATAGAGGGTGCAATAAGTCCCACGCTTGTCCCCTGGTTTCATAGTTCACCATTGGGTGCATAACAGCTTTCAGTTATTGTGCTGAAACAACTATACAGCCGCAAGCTTCACAGGCCATTAAGTTTAAGCACCTCGAATGGTCGGCAGTGATTCTAACAGGGCCTCTCACACAGCCCTTGACCGTGAAATCACACGGGAGAACAGTCCTCAACGCGTATCCAATTCGCTGTCGACAAGATTATTTCTCAGAATGTCGAGAGACAATTAAAAGCAAATGTGAAACGGCTGCTGTTCCTTAAACACAGGCTTAAACACCAGCCGTGGCAGTCCAATCAAGGCTAACCCGAGGCTGGACAGGACCAATGAGGTTTAACCAATTCAATAAAATAATGTAAACTTTATTTAGTTCTGTTGTGCGAACAGGATTCTTTATTTAAATGCTTATTTTCAATGATGGATATAAAGGGCTAACATATTTGTTGATTTGTTGTTGAAATGCCAATTACAAAATATGGATAATGTGCAAAAACCACTTCTGTTGGTAGAAAAATGCCTTAATAAAAAGACGTTAAATAGCAGAGGTGACCAGCTAAATGGGTGGTTTAACAGCATAAAGATGGTTCTCAGACATTTCAGAAAATGTATGTCAGAAAGTGATGAAGAAAAAATGTAACCTCAAATAATTTCTTGTGCCACAAGAAATCCTTCCTGTAAAGTAGCTGCAAAGGATTAATATTAGAAGGTGTCTAATAACAACTAAATCCTTTGAGAAAACATGATTTCTTGGGCCATGTTTTCTAAATAAATTGGGTTTCTGACATACATGTGAGTAAATGTTTAATGAGTTCTATATCATGCACAGAGCATAAAAATAATAAAACATTTTACATATTATTCATTAAAAAAGCAAAATTACGAAAATGTAAAACCAAAATCTGTAAAATGTGTTACCTCTAAGCACACTCTGCAGATCAATCTCCTCCTCCTCTTCTTTTATTTTCAGGTACTTTGTTGACTGAGAAAGCCTATGCAGAGAGATAGAGATAGAGAGAGAGAGAGAGAGAGAGAGAGAGAGAGAGAGAGAGAGAGCGAGAGAGAGATTGAAGGTGATTATCCTGCCAAGTGGAACTAATTCAGTAGAGCAGCAAGAATCAGAGTGAACAGCAAGTACACAAGAGGGAGGCAGACAATGCACTGACTGAAACATCCACCTCCACCATGACCCTTACCATTTACTTAACTTTAGACTGTGTCAATATGCTCTAAATACAGTATGCACAACCTGTCACCTATTTACACAGCTGGTGTTTTACTGGAACAGTTCAGGTGGGCAAGCGAGGCGCATGCAAACACACTCCCACTCGAGCACGCGCGCACGTGCGCAGATCTGACCGGGGCCGACGCCCAAAAGCACCTAGTGGTGACTGAGCGCCTGCTCCGCCCAAGACAACGTTCTCTATGCCGCCTGCGTTCCCATTGGGCGACAAGCCCCTCCCTATTCTCACAGAGACAGCGTGTAGCCAAAAGACTGAATGGCTGGCACGGACACGCCTCCTGCATTTAGTGAGGCATAGAACTGTGGCATTAAACCAGGGGCGACAGCGCTGCACAACTTTTAATGCCAGAGCTGCACAACTTTTAATGCCAGAGCTGCACAACTTTTAATGCCAGAGCTGCACAACTTCAAATGGTAGAGGGTGATCTGCACTGACTGGCTGTCCTCCTGCTGGTGGAAGATTGATGTAAAAAATTTGGATAGCAGCCCTGCTGGTCTTACACAGGAACGGGAACAGGGACAGGGACAATGTGGGGGGTGGGGGGGGGGTGCATCTCACAAACCGACAGCCCTGACCACAAGAACCCCTACAGCAACAACAATAATAATACATTTAATGGTACAGAAATTTCAAACCTACAGCTCATCCAAAGTATATAGCAGGGAAAACACATCACAATTTATCTGAAATAATACAGACAATATGTATATATTATCAAATGTTACTTCCTTTTGTAGCCCACAATAAAAGATAAGAACTTAAAAAGTATCATGAGGATCCGTTAAGTTTTGTCAATCAATGTGATATCTTCCTTTTTTTAACCACATTTCAAAAAGGGACATTCCAGGAAAGACCATGGCATTAAAAAGTTCAGACGATAAGGGACAAGCGTTTCAGTCAGAAGGCACGGTTCAGGTATGGTTCAGTGACTGTGGTCTCAGTCCTTTTCCGCGTGCAGTTTTAGTAACACCATCGCTCCAAAGTGGGGGTGGATGGGGACAGTGAAAAACGGGGTTTTCAGATGACAGCCCTAGTTCTCGGTCTTCATGCTCGACCTGAAGCGCAACCTTGCGAGAGGGAACGTGGCAACTAATGAAAATGGCCGAGCTTGGCCATGGTGGGCCTGATGTTCACAGTCAGAGAGCAAATCTCACACAGGGCGCTGTGGCGTCCCGCTGGATTTGTGCACGGGGGAACGCTGGGAAAATTTCCACGCCGCCAAAGCCAAAAGCCTTGACCCAAGGTGTTCAGGTCCTTCAAACTGAGTTCTGAAGCAGGCTTTATTATTTTACACAATATACAGACACTTTGCTTATAGCCTGTGAAAGAAGGACATTAGAAATGAAGATTTTAATTGTGGATATATGGGGCAGTCTGGCTAGCTCAAAGTGACCACATGCGATGATGTTTAAGGATACATAAAGCAGAGTTCCCACACTTATGAACCCATTTCAGGGGTTTTGTTAAACTTGTACACCTTTAAGAATTGTACAATAGGCTATATCATGAGCAGACCACCGATATAGCAATAAAATTGGACTCTTCAGGATAAACTGACTTGACCCCAAACATTTTGAGTATAATGTAGATTTGAACCCAGGAACAGTTTCCAATTGAATAATTTATATAAGACAAGATAATATTGTTATTGTCAGGAACCTTCATGTGCTTGGTCTTATTTTTCTAGCTCTGAGGAACTCCACAGAATTACGAGCATACGCTTCTGTTTAGAAATTTACCAGAAAGCCTTCATCCTCAATAAAAAGCACACCTCCCATCCTCACTCCCACACAACACAAAGCACTTTGAGACACGTATAAAAAGGGGTGTTGAAAACATATTTGTGTGTTAAGAATGGCTTTTGTGTGTTGAATATTAAAAAAATAACCATTTACACCCGCTGCATTGTGGAAAGAAACAGGGTTTGGAAATTATTTTTCCAGCCAAAAATTGCTTCATCACTTCTTATTAAAAAAGTGCCTGGCCATCAAGCACACAGGGCTGGGAGAATTACTTTAGAAACCAAATCACAGCACAAGGCTCTCTCTCATTAACTCCCATTATGAAAGTCTTAGAATACAAGTTGAAAGAGATGTGCCTCGTTAGGGTTGCAGTGAAAACCTACAGAATAGGTATATCTGCAGGAACAGGGTTGGGCAGCCCTGGCTATGGTCATAGGTTTCCCCAAACTATGTGAGATTAAAACAAAAAGGAATTCAGCTTGGCCAGCAGGAATAATGCTAATGATTTCAAGCCCTTGGCTTTAACAGAAGTGACCTTACAGTGAATGCTGTTCTTATGGGACTCCTCTGTTTATGTTAAATGACAGAAACCAAAACAACTATAAACCAACCTCCTTAATAATGCTTAAAGCTCTAAATTCTACATTCTTTTGAGGAATGCTAGTGAAGTACAGTGAAGTAGGGCAGTCATTTTGATGGACAAATTTGATTCCTGATTATGTTATAAGGGATTCACTGTGATCACTGCAGTTGTTTCATTTTAAATAGTAAACATTAAGTCAGTGTTCTAAATCTCCATTGCTTTCAATTAGCAGGAGTGAGTGTTACATTAGCAACAGAATTTTCAATTTAGAACATTCTAATCACATATCTATGCTCTTACACCTTAAAAGGTTAAATGTCAAAGACATTCATACCTATTTCAAAGAGCATAAGAAAGTAATTGGCCAGAATGCACACTGTATTCAAAATAAACTGCAGAGAGCTGCAGAAAGCAGTGCAGTTTGTCCTCTCTAGGGCTGCCTTTGCAATATGAAAAATCATGACTTGCAAAATGATCTCCTCAGGTGACAGTCACCCGCAGCACTCCTTCCTGAAACAGGCAGTCAGCCGCAGCACAATTTCAGACTAGGCTGAAAAAGCGATTTATGGCGGGCCCCGCGTTCTCTAAGCAGCTTTAATTACAGGAGCCCTGCAGCGTTGCGGCTGATTGGCGAGTCCGCGGCGAGCCCGTCGAGGTTGACCGCTTGATTCCAGACAGCGTTGGCCGGCCCGTGGGGGGTTTGGCCCCGGCCTCGGTGCATGGCGCACAGTCGCGATAAAGCCAAACGCTCTGGACGGTGCTGAAAGCCGGGTGCCCGACACATCCCTCTCTGGAGCACCAGCGCGTTGGGAAGAGCAAAGCTGCAGGCAACACGCAACCGAAAAAAAACAACAACAAAAAAACCTTCTTCCTGAGGCACAATACCCAGGTTTCTCTGTGATGAGCTACAATAAACGAGTTCGTAGACACCACTCGCCCGAGAGATGTGCAGGTCAACCCACTAATTGCTATAAACAGACTTAAACTCAGTCGTTGCTATAAACATACTTCAAACCATGCAAAAAGGCAGAGCTCTGCAAAATCTCCTCTCTGTATTTTTAGTGTCCCTGCCTCTCAGTCTAACTGGATAAACTCCAGCCCTGGATGCATCCTCCAGTTAAGAGACGCTGCCAAAGATAAAATTAAAAAAGGAAACGCCAAATACCAAAAGCTCAGCCTCAAAAGCTTAAACAAGCAGCAATTTTAAATCAAACTTTTTTCTACCACAGCCAATGAGAACTCATACTGCCTTCTAGATTTACACCAATACTCAATGCCTCAAAATGACATAGTATTTAACACAGTACACAATTTAGCATTTTGCTGTGCATCTGCTTCTAGCATCTGTAGGACGGCATATGCAATTTCAGTCCTTAAAGCCCAATAGCCATGAAATTAGATGCCGACGTCTAACAATAACATTGTATAAAATTATTGCATTTATCTGTCATTGATTTACGGTGCAGCATTACAGCCCATATGCCGTTGTAAAGTGCATTAGTGCCGACTCGTCGCACTAATGCAAAAAAGAAATCTGCTTTTGTCATTAAACACAAAACCATTTTTGGATTTCTTTGTTGTTTTTCAGAATTGAAATGTTCTGTATGTTTTCTGAGACAGACTGAAGGTAATGAGAGTACCTTATATATTTTTGGAGTGTTTAAAATGAAAATTCTTACAAAAAGCCCTGGGTTTAAGTGGATTTTAAGGGGTTAACCTCCCTATTATTTGTAACGTGTTATTTATGAAATTGCATTTAGTGTCATGCTATTCTGTCTTCCAGCCTAACTCTTCACTAGGAAGCTTTTCACCAAGGATTATACAGAGGAAGGTTAGTAAGCAAGGTAAGTTTGAGTTTGTCTGCCCTCCTCCAAATAGCAAAGATTTAATAGAAAGAGAGATGCATGAATTCATCCAGACATCTGCCAAACATTCTCTATGGGATAAACAGGCATGTTTATTGGGCTAACTGGTCAGCCACGCTAAAAGTTCCACACTAATAGGGAAGCCATTTTCAGGATTTCTGGCTTAGCTCTTACCAACAACTACACTCCCATCTGCCCTCAAAAACCACCCAAACATCCAAAATGCCAGAAACAATCACCAGCTAACTAAGGGCCGCTACTTCCACAGGGGCATGCACATGCTAGCTTTAAGTCCAGCAGTGACGGCTGTGCCCTTTTCAGAAAGAGGCAGGGTTTCAGAGGGGATTTGGGCCTACCTGCCCGGCGGTCGGCCCCTCTTCCCAGTCGGAGCGGGCGGTTTCTGTTCCTGAGCGTAAAGTTCGTCCCTGTGCTCCCTCTTCACCAGCGTGTATCCAGGAGGTCGCGGGTTCGAGGCGTACCGTCCCCTCAGACGGCTTGCGCCTTCGTAGCCCGACAGCATGGCTCTGGGAAATCAACCAGGATAGACGTTCAGGAAGTCAACACAGGGCAGGAAATGGATTTATTCATGATTGTGCCAAATAACTGAGTAGACAAAGCACAGATACCAGCTTTAGAGTTATATTTTATATTTTAGAGTTTGGAATATCAGACTCTACATGCAGCACACTCATTAACCTAAGTGCTATCAGAGGAAACACTGCATTCTTTAAAATGGATTAAAGTAATTCATGCACAGGTGCATACAGAGCAGAAGAGATTATTTGTTTTGCTGAATAACAAAAGGCAGCATTTTTCTGTGTACATTTCTAAAGGATAGCCCGTTGTAATGCTGTACTGCAATAAAATAAAGGCTGCAGTGATAGATGCTGTAGTAGAGCACAACTGTCCCCCTAAGGAAACGTATATGAAAAACATTCATCACACCACTGATTGCCTTTGACTGCTCTCCAAGGCAGCCACCAACTAGTCTGAGCAGAGGAGGCAAATGCAATTTTATCATATCATTCTGAGCCTTGAATAAGCAGGTCTGGAGTGCTGAGTCAACATTTAGCAGAACAAGTCTCAACTCATATTTGTGAAAACATGGCCACAATTTAGAATCTATATTTCTCTCAGACAGGGCATATATGTTTGCCTTTCTTTTGCAGATTAAAAAGAGAAAATGAAAACCGAGGCTTGCTGATAAAAAACAAAAACATTTTTTGAAAATCTCATCTCTGAAAATTGGGTTTTGACTGAGGTGCTAAAGCAGGAGTCTGTTATTAATCCGATTGGATTAATAGGGTAGATTTGGGAGTTACGCAATGAATTTTGTCGTAGTTTATTCTATTATTTCTATGTTTCCATGCCCTAATTCTGAGTCAGATGCCTTAACACCCACTGCAAAAAGAGAATTCCTGGCCCCTGGCCGTTGGCATATCCTTTCAGACACTGGCACTGGGTTTAAGCTTTCAGCTGCACAGACTGAGGATTCAGTGCATTCTGGGAAATGCCTAATGCACTTATCTCGGCCAGCTCCACCAGCTGCTGCAAACTGTGCTGCCCCTGAGGTGAGAGTGAGCAGAAGACCTCTGCTGGATGAAAGAGCCTGGAGGAGAATGCGCTTCCCAGCCAAGCCGTGACAGTCAGCCGGGGCCTCTCGGTGCGCGCGCGGTTAGTTTCGTGATGTAAATACGCCGGCTCCGCGGCCGACGGGCGCGTCTCTCGCACCTTGTTTCCACGTGAGGGTCCTCGGGCTTTTGGCCTTCGTCCCCGGCGCTCAGGCGCCTGGTCTTCTGCACGAAGTGCACGGGGACGAAGGTGATCTGCTTCTCCCCCCCGAGCCGGTCCGGGAACGTCACCTCCTTCTTCATGTTCATGTCCGAGTAGGGACAGCCGAAGGCACTGCGGGACATTAGCACACGAGCGCGTTAGGCTGGCGGGAGAAGCTACCGGTGGGGGGGGGAAACACACGCGTTAGTTAGGATGCGTTCACACCGGACGCACTTCAACAGATGGGGGCGCCTTTTTGTAGAATTATTTTCAATGGCTGAAGCATTTCTACGCTGCTTTTGCGCAAGCAGGCACCTGACGGTCATCCACCTCGGGCACCTCGTTGTTCTTAGGTGCGCATGATGCTGAAAATGATCCTACTGTTTTTAAGCACTCCAAGAAAAAAACAAGTTCAACGTCAATGTAATTCTTTTCTCTGCAGCCCAGTTGAATTAAAATAGAGGTGGGCCTAGATTCTGCCGTTATCTTCCACAGAAGAAATACAGAAGATGGAAGAGAAGTTGGTCGTGACAGTTTCTGCCCAGACGAAGTTGTACGATTTCACAAATCGTGACTGCGGGGCAAAAATAAGTGGTCCAAGGCACGGCGACAAATTAGTGCCATGTGGACGTAGATGGCGAGCTATTTCCAGAGAAATTAGTTAGCTAATGCCGTTAAATACATTACGTAAGTGATTGGCAGGAGCAGAGTGCGGTTGCATAGCAACAGTAAAAAAAGACGCCTCCTGTGCCTTTTTCAGAGTCGGCTTCATCAAATCAAGATAGGTAGTGCGTCTCGTGTATTCAAGCCGATAAAGCTTGTCTGGTGTGAACGCAGCCTTAAGCATTCATCTCATCAATATCTTACTCTGACATTTTCCAAAACGCAGTACATGAAAGAGATGCTTTGGAACTCTCTTTGGGAAAGGCTCTGTTACCTGCGGTTACATGTAGCGCAACCTAGCCTTTTGTTGGTTTTGCATTAATAAGAATATAACTGATTGTCTGCTTTTTTCTGAAATATTCCTCAAAGAAACCCTCCTCTACACATGTAATAAATTCACACATCTAATGGCAGTCTGGCAAATGAATAGTTCCTTTGAGAAAGGTTAAGCAAGGACATTGTTTTGGCACTAGGCAATATAACAAGGAAAAACGATTAAACAACTAAATTATGAAACTGCTCAATTGCATTAAGACCTCCTTTCCCCATAACAGGATTTCATTAAGTACCGAAACCGACCATCAGGAACACAAAGTATAACTTTATGCGCGAGAGCAGAGCTAAACATTTAATATGCCTGCTGACAAGAGAAATTTATTCATGTGACCAAGATATTAGCCAACCACATTCTATCCCTTGACAAATGTCACATTCACAGTGGTAGAATGTTGCCCTTTCACAGCTCAAGACGCATTAAATACACTGCTTGCAAGAACCTTATTTGAGGGAGGAAAATGCAGTAATGCCATCTTTGTATCCCTTTTCCATATGATTCACAATATTCCACGGGCACGGAAGGGCTTAGGATGACATAAAATAGTCAGACCCCAAGCTGCAGTCGGAGGATTTCATGAGGTAAAAAGGCCCCCTAAGAAAGGCTTATACACGAGGATAAATTACAATTAAAGCCATGGCAATGCTGCAAAATCAGTACTGGACCTGAAAGAAAAGGGCAACCGATGTGTGAAATGGATTTAAATAAAGAAGCACTGAATCCATGCCACTTTAACCCCCCCGCCCCCCCCCCCCCCCCCCCAACACCACAACATAAAATAAAAATAAAAACCAAATCCATTAGGTGTGGAACCTTTGAAGGACGGAGCGCTCTCCGCTTATGGAACTAAACTCACTCACATCTGGGGGACCATCTGGTCCCCGCTCCTTGTTCCTTTGGAAGGACACCCCGCCTCCCGTGCCCTTTGCGCTCTGTCGCCACGGCGCGTAGCTGAGCATATGGCGCCGCGAGCGAACGCACGACTGCAGATGATTCACCGAGCGTGCTCCACGCTCAGGGTTAGAGAAACCTTTCAGCGCTTACCTGTTCTGCCTATTAAATAAATGTTCACTCATCTTGTTCAGGCAAAGTATTGATGTTTTATTCAGACCTGAAAATAAGATATCCAGACTCTGATGATGTTGATAGGTCACAGACATCAGGAAGTCATGCTATGCAAATGATATGCAACCAAATACAAAACATGACTCTTTTATTTGACATTATGTTAATTTGTCTACTGTATAAGTGAATTTCCCTGTTTCTAGCTTTTCCCCAAACAGTTAACCGCAGCAAAAGTAAGCGAGCAATTGGTGGCACAGGAGGTCTCAGGATTGCATTTGTTTAATTCTTGCTAATTTTCTGACCAATGATTTGTTGTTAAGACCATTAAAAGCTTAATTTTTTGCCATTTTGGGCTTGGCCCATTTTTTTTTGCCCAGGAGTGTATACAATATGTACAATATGTGGAAGCATTTCAATAAGGTCTCTCATTTCATCTGCATGTGTTTCTCCTTCATTCAGTACACAGAACTTGGACCTTTGTTTACAACTATGAATAAATCCAGAATGTTATATAGAATCAGGAATTATTACGCCCTTTCTTTAATACAAAGAAGTGCATTAGGCATGGACATTGTCTTTAAAAATAACATAACATGATGTAAAAAGATGACACTTCATTGTCCACTGCACAAAGCCAGTTTATCATACGTCACGACTTCCGTTTATTTCACTTGTGCTTATTTAACAAAAGCCTTCAAAATAGCGAAAAGTTTTCCATTACCTGTCAAGCTAAACTGCACTCTTGACTTCCTATGAATAACAGCGTAGAATTAATCAAAGGGGGACTGTGTTGGAGGCCTGTTAGAATGCTTTTACGTTCTTTTAAGCGTACATAAAAGAGAAAGACCTGCACAAAGGAAAAGCATATCTCTAATCTTCGAAAACATCGTGTGTTCAAATCCCTGGCAAACATAATAGTTGGGCATCATACAGCCATTCAAAGCCAAGGCCACAATTGGAAATGTCAAGATGACGCATTACTTTGCAGGTTACAAACCAGCACGTATTGCATTTTAAGTATCGGTTCTGGAAACAATTTTTGACTGGAGTGTTGCTAGATAGCCTCTCTACATAGGGGCAGCCAGAACTTCAACAGATCATCATTTCCCATCCTCTGTGCCCTGAATAACGAGCAGACTATAAAACAGGCAAGAAGCCAGTGGTGAGGACTGATCTGACCTGAGCTGTGAAACTATTATACTATAAGACTACTTAAGAGGACAGACCACATTGAGCACCTGATTAGTAGTATAAACCAAGAGTCCGCCATAATAAATAGAAAAGCATATATCAGGACGATTCAACTAGCAGGCCAGGGGTCAAATGTGGCCTGCCACAGATGCAATCAGCCACCAAGACCAAAGCCGAAACACAAAGGATTTGCCCTTTGCATACAAAACATTCCTGATAATACTATATGAACTCTTGTCCATAAATCATGGATGTTATCATCCTGTATTATTTGTTCCAATACTGTTTATTGTTGTAATATTTCATTTGAAGCAACAAAAAAAAAAAAAAAACCTTGCTGTTATGTTTCTCGGATACAACTGACGTGAATACTTAAGTTCACAGTGTTTTGTCACATTTCGTCTTGTTCATTATTTAGTTGAAGCTGCAGGTAAACCCTGACCACATTTTAACCAACCATGTTCTGTTTATTCGGACACTGCCCACTCAGTGATGACAAAATGAAGGGCCAGACACTTAAAACATCCGTGAACTAATCATTCCATGTTTTTTTTATACAGTCAAACAGATGCAAGCAATAGGAAAGCACATTTAAATAACGCTGTCCATTTTCACGCAATTAATAAGCCCAGTACCTGCAGCCATTTTGAACATTGCTTTGAACAAGACCAGGTCAAAACCTAGTATATGGCTGGACCGGCCGACCAATGGCGTAACTTCATAACTCGGCCGACCAATGGTGTAACTTCATCACTCAGTCACTCAGTCACAGACATTTGCATTTGTAGGGCTGGCTCCGCTGTTGCGGTCCAGCCATAAAGAAACAATCCCTCCCGGGGCGAAAGCGGCAGGCAGGGCAGTTTGCACTCCTGACAGTGAAAGGCTTCCCACGCGAAATTGGCAGCAAAGAAGCAAGCGTGATTGCTACAAATAGTCGGCAATTACAGGCGAGGGAAAAGGGTGGAGGGCAGAGGACAGAGCGGACCTGTGAGCGAGCGCTTACAGCTGTCAGAGGAAGAGGACGGGAAGAACAGCCAGCTGCAGACCAGGCAGCCAGAGCCACACGTCTTCACAGCCAATTACAGGCCCGGAAATCTGTCTCCCCTCGCTCCTCACAAACCTTAAAAAACATCACGCCGATTTCATACTGCTTTCACACTGTCGCAAAGGCAAAGAAAACCAAAATTCTGTGCTTTTAAAATTGAGTACCACTTCACCTTGGTTCTTTATTCTTACAATTTTTGAATTGCAGCAAGAATGGTAACAGCCTTCAAGACAGGGAATTAATTTAAGATATCAGAATTTAAAAGCACTTCCCCCATTGTCTTCTCCCAACAGAAATTACAGGTGCAACTGTAGACCTATCCCATACCAAAAATATCCTCCTTCAATCTAGGAATTAAGGGGGGGGGGGGGGGGGCTAAACAATTCTAAAATCCATCAGCTGAGTGCCCACAGATACTGTACAGCTGGTGCAGACAGGAAGATATTGGTCATTAAATGAATCAGAGGAGTGGCCACTATGTGTAGAGGTACAGGGTAGCCTGCTAACTGAGATATCGCTAACTGAGGACTCTTATGCGATGCTCCGGTACTACAGGTCACAGCGGGTACTGGCATGGCTCTGATTCGACCAGCCCGCTGGACCACAAACATTATGCCACTTTGGATCAGTCTAGACCAGTACTACACAAACTGAAGACTGGGGCCCATTGATGTGTCATTGGAGTGACTGAAGCGGGTTGCAACATTTAAAAAAATTTACTGTACATACTGTAGCACACTTTCAACAGGCATTCACTTCTTTAAGTCCAATTAAATACTGCACTGTTGAAACTTACTGTACACATGCGGTTGTTTTCAAAAGTTAAAATGTAAAAATATTATAATTATAAATAATTATAAATATTATATTATAATTATAATAGGACATATGTCTTCCTAAACTACAAGCTAAAGGTCGCAGAACATATTCCTTCATTAAGCAGTTTATAGAATTTGTTAACACATACTAGTACGCTACTTACTATGTTCACTATGTCAGTGTGAGCGCATAGACCGCACACACACAAAGGGTTTGTTTTGTGTGGCACTAAGTAGCAGAGTCAGCACAAAGACAACTTAACCACACTGCATATAAATACTTTGCTCAGCATACCAAGCCAGGCTTTCCCTGTTTGCCTTTGAAAAAAAAGCACCCAGCCCTTCATTATCCCGTAAGGCTAACAGTCACCACATTACGGAGCCCTATACCTCCACACTATACTATTCATAAAAATTCCATCTGCATCCCCAGAAGCAGTCATTTTGAAATCTGCACTCGGCCTCATTTAAAAAGGCATTTCTTCAACACAACAGAAACAGGCTCACGGGGTTGGCAAAGATTAAATTTTGACGCATTTTATTTTGCTTTGCATTGTGGTGCAAGTCTTTGCAGAATCCGAAAGTATTAGCAAGTTACCCCCTTTGATAGTAACATGACTTTTTTGCCACACAATTACCGTGTTTTACCTTATCTGTTCCTGGATTCAGAACACTTTCTCAGGTAATATAACCAGCCATTATTGACTTTAAAAAAGTCTAGCCATTATTCACTTAAATCTGCTATTTACTTCACTGTGAAAATGCACAAACAGCAATAAAAAAAAGATTAGCGGGTGGAGAAGTTTGCTAAGATTTATGAGACCTCCCGATTTACTGCACTAACTGAATAGGCAGAATGTAGACGGCTTTAAATTCTCGAGAGGATTCCTCATAGGTCAATATGAATTCATTTCCAGTTTAGTAAGGGCCGTAATATAAAACCAGATGTACAGTTGTGGGTACAAAAAGCACAGTGGCCTTCTATAGAAAACAGGTCATACATGAGAGCACGCCAACAGGGAATAAATCAACACCCACAGCAGGAATACCAGCTGGCTGAGTCTGCCACCTCTTCAGATAGGATTATCTTGGTTGGAGATCAAGGGGTCAAAGAGTAAGCGCCATCAAAAAAATGAATAGACACTACGTCTGTTAACACTGGTAATATTCCCAACACAACTGGCAAAATACAAAAGAGTAGTTATTTAAACCAAAAAAACACACATTATTTTTGTGAGTTAGCGTTTGCCTTAAAGGGATTGTAAAATTACACAGTTGTATCCAATAATTACAAAAAAACCAAATGACTAAGGCCAAATGAACCTTAAGTCAGCCGGGTGTGGAATTACAAAGCAACTGCAACCAATTGTACCAGCAGGCAGCGCAATTTGTAACAGTTCTTAACCTTTAGGAGAAACAAATAAGAAAGCTAACTTCAAACGCTGTGATAAGGTTTTAAGATTAAATGAAACAACCTTTGCATAGTATGTCAAAAAAGGATATTGTGAAAGTAATTTTCCTTATGTTAGGTATATGAACAAAAGTCGTGCAGTATAATAGTTAGGGAACTGGACTGGTAACTTTACTGGGCTTGTCGGTTTGACTTCCAGCTGGGCCAGAGTTCTAGGGGAGCATACCTACATTCCCCCAGCCCTGTGTTCCCTCAGTGCAATTTCACCAATTTAGAGCCCTACTGTCCCTCAGCCCTATGCTCCTTCAGTGCAATTTCACCAATTGAGAGCCCTACTTTCCCTCAGCCCTATGTTCCCTCAGTGCAATTTCACCAATTTAGAGCCCTACTTTCCCCCAGCCCTATGTTCCCTCAATGGATAACCCTACCAATTTTTTCCGCCTTATTTTAGTATTGCATGTACACATTTTTCTTACTTTCACAACTCTAATGCGCGCACGCACACACACACACACACACCTACGCACACACAATGTGCTTCAAAGCAGAGGGATACAAAATGGATAAAAGGTGGCTGTATGATTTGGAAACTGTGAAAAGGCCACCAAATGCATTCCCCAAATAGGTTGCGAGAGAGAGTGAGAGAGAGATGGGGGAGAGAGAAAGAGAGAGATTGGGGGAGAGAGAGATGCGAGTGTGTGTTGTTCATTCGCAGGCGTGTGTTTATGTCTGTGTGTGCATATTTAATTGTTACACACAATAGGTTTGTGTAGGAGTGTGTGTGTGTGTGTGAGTTTGTGTGTGGACAAATTATGGTTGTCATGCCAGAAATACATACATGCAAATATATGTACACACACACATACACTAAAATAAGACAGGAAAAAAACTGGCAGGGAAATTCCACTGAGGGAACATAGAGCTGACCCCGTGCTGCAGTGCTTTGGTAAAATATTCAGCTGCATAAATGTATTACATGTAAAAATGTTATCTGTTCATGTCACTCTGCATAAGACCAACTGCTAAATGCTAAATGCTGAAATGTATAACATCTACATACATCTAAATAATTTTTATACCACCACTGTTCCTAACACACCATTGCAGTCGAAATGCAGCTACTATACAGTAGGTATTTTCATTTAAGAGCCAGCAAGACATTTACAAAATGCACATACACACTTATCATAAATAGACTCATTTCATTACTAATGCCATCTGAAGCCTTATTTGGGAGTGATGTGCTTTTAGTGAAGTTATATTACAGTAATGCGAGGAGAGGGCTCTTCAAATACAACTCAATTCCCACTCTGGAATATATGACAGATTTACTTTGCACACCACATAAGTGAGTAACTCAATAGGGTGCCTGTCATATATATTGGACGCGGGCTTGAAACTGTCGAACGCCAACTAAATATATTTCACAATATATTTCATTCGGCAGTGAAAACAACCACATTCTGGTGGGAGTCGGTTCTCTCCGGTTTGATCTCTATCCAACTGAAATAAAAAATGGACAGCATCGAGAGTTTCCATAGCCAAATGCCAAAAGACCACGCGGCATTACTGGAGAAAGAGAATGCGGCAACCTCAAGAATGGTATCCTCAATACAAGAGGAATGGCTATAAATACAATTAATCTGTAATCAGTAGGACGCCGAATCAATCTAAATAAACCTCTCCAAGGGTCTTTTCTCAACTCCAGCAAACAGAACTATACACAATGGAACTCTGGTTGAAACAAAAAGTTGAAACAAAAGGAAACAACAGAGTGGACAACATGAATATCCCAATTCATCTACAAAACATCACTGTCCAAAAACAACTTCAACTTAACCTCAGCCAAGCACATTTCTGCACACCCAAACATTAAAACTGCACGGCTATTTTCCCAATGGAAAAACAACTACTTTCCTAAAATTTTGCCTCTGTGACCTGTCATTTCATGTTGGTCTCTGTCCAAAGCTACTCCTCTTCCTACAGGTGTGGGCACACCTTTATTTCCATGGAAAGGAAGTGTCTGCAAGTTAAGCAATCATGTAGAAAATAATCCCCAACCACTTGCATCTCCATTGTGATGACATAATCTGATTAAATCTAATTATTTTCCCTGAAAGGCGGATTATATTGGATATCTTGATCAGATTATTTAGATGAGATTTTGAAAATGATCTTTTATTGTGCACACACACACATACACACAAATGAGATCTGAATTACCACACTAAATAAAAATAAAATGATTGAAGGCCTGAAGCCAAAATTGTCCAGTTGTGCGTAAGCACATTTCAGCACATAACATTTATTATAATGCATTCAAAATTAAAAAGCTATGTCTATGCATGGTTTTATTACGTATCACCCTTAGCTGTGTCAGCTCTTCCTTAAAACCGGCCTTAGGCTAGAAAACAATAAGATGTAATTAAAGTCCCGTAAAGAATAATGGCAGAAGTTTAAATTAAATAAATGTTCCCACAAGTGAAAATAATTCTGGAAATGGCATGCAAGCATTGGTAAATAGACATGTGTTCAGCTATTATAGAAGAGAAAAAAATCTCTCTCCAACAGTTGCAAATAAAACTGAATTCTATGTTAATATGGTGCAAATTCATGCAAAAGGAATGTAAATGATACGATAATTAAGTTCAGGGTGTCCCACTTCTTCAATCATGGTGCACATAAAATCCGAGTCTCTGAAATAAGTCTGAATAATCTGATCCTGCAGTCTGTACAGAAGCCTTGGCTCTTTCTCAATTCAGTTTGTGATTACCTCTTTGATAAAATGAGAGGCCAGATTAATGAGCAGCCTCTTTGATGAGGTGCGGGGAGCAGAAATAAATAAAAAGAAATTGAGACCCGAATCATATTCTGTGTTATATGAAGGGCACAATAAATGATTTCTTTGATGAGAGGGAAAGGGGTAATTACCCAGACATATCACAGAAATAAATATCACACTATCTAAACTGACGTCGTCCACATTTTGAACTTGCTTAGTTGTCATCTGCTTATCAATACCAAAGCAGGTTTAACAGACCCATATTAACCCCTTGAAACCCAGGGCTTTTTATAAGGATCCCCCTGTTTTAAATAAACCCCATCATAAACAACATACAGTACATACACAGTTGTACTGTACCAAAATGACCAAATCCCCTGATCTTGTGATGGCCTCACTCAGTAAACATGCAGGACATATTTATTCTGGAAAAAACAAAAAAAACAAATTGTATTTATTTATACAGAAATGCCTGTTTTCAGGTGCTCCTGAAAAGGCATTTAACACAGTGGAAAATAAGGCATTGACTTTTCCTAGCATATGTACAAAAAGTGGATTCATTTGCTTTGGCTCAGGGGGTAATTTGTTTACGTAATTCCCAGTAGAGAAGGATTAGCAACCGTTTGTCTTGTTGCAGACATTTTTTGGATTATAAAATATCATAATCATCAACCTGGGGTGCCAATTTCAGCCCTCCTTTGGGAGGTGGGACTGCCTAATTATTTATTTTGTTACCTCTAGTGGTTTTACTGATGGAGACCAGGTTTTATGTATCAAAGTGTGAAGAGTCGAACTGTGTATGGGTTATAACTCTGATCCTTGAAACAATGACCGATACAAGCAATAATTTAAGACAATGTTACTGTTGTACGCTGGCGCCTAATTTCATGGCCATTGAGCATTAAGGGTTTAAACGGACATCAAGACTGCTCAATGCTAATTTAAATTTAACAAGCCAGGGAATATGACTGCTCTGTAACAGCACCACAGAGAGCTTCTCAGGATCGTTCAGCATTGATCACGATCATTCCTAATCCTCTGAATAATGCCTTTTTCCGTAAACAACATGATGTGACCTGGCTGTGTAAAGGGAAACACACTGTAGGCTACCTGTTGTCGAAATACGTTTTATGAGCTGTGGCCTAGGTTCAATGTACATGTGTAAAAATGTTTTTTAATTTTTTTTATTTAGTTTTCTGTACAAACGGTTAATTGGTGAAGATATAACTCAATTAATTGCAAGTTAAGGGCAAATTTAGAGTAAATTCAGGCCACTGTATGCCACAGCAAGCTGAAACACTACCAGACTGCTGTCGTATGGCCTTACAAACTGTCACGGCTGCCACTTAAATTGAAAATAAATTACCTACAGTGAGAACTTGCTGTAATCCAGGGAGTTCTCTTGCATATTAACAACTTATTGTTAATCAATGCATGATAGAGGCAACTTGCAGAACATGCACAGTTGAAGATTACATTGAAACAAGTGCATCGAGGAAAATTGTTTTTATATTTAATATCGCTGTGACAGGCTGTCTAATCCAAGTAGTCATCCTTGCATTTTCACACTAACAGATGAGACATGAAAAGACATTTTGTTACCCACTTCCAATGTGAGATGGTATCTTACACAGGGACAAAGAACAGTTTTTATTCTGAGGTTCTGAAACTGACTACATTCAGAAAAGCATCCAAAGAGAACACGCTACCAAAGTCTGTTCTACTGTACCCATTCTTGGGCATAGTGCAGAGGTCAAAATAGAGGTCAAAACACTGCCACAAAGGTGAAACACAGTTCACAGGATACCAGCTGACGCACGCATTTGGCTGAAATGTAAGGGAATAGATACACTAAGAAACCCAAAAGGACTAAGGCCAGATATTTCTGCTATTCCTTAAACCTCTTTTCTCAGTGAAAGCGCTTTCCAGACCAGGCTACCAGGACCTCTCAGGATCAAAAGCCTGGAGCAGCCGTCCACAGCTGGCCCTCTGCAGACCCATGCCAGTTGGCTGCTCTATGCTAGGGAGCACATTCATCTGCTGCCTACCACTCACATGCACGCTGTTAGGTGATTACAACCGATAGATCTACGGCTGAGTAAGACGTTTGTATTTGAATCAAGGTCAAAAAGGCACACGGGGGATGAAGGGAAGATTATTAGATATTTAATATAAGGGAGGGGCTCCTTTGACCCCGCTCCTGGAGGTCATCATTACACTGACAGGCACTGACACTGCACCATTCTTCAATAAATATCTAAGGGAAAATTCATGACCTCTGTACTGTTCCACGGAACAAAGGAATAGACTGAGACCCACTGATGCAGGTTATCATGAGATTGTTGCATTTTTGTATACTTTGTGCTAATACATAAATAATTATTTCTTATTTACACTACATGCACTTGATTATAGCAGTCATGTCAGAATATTAAAAGTGAACACACAGAAAAAAAGCAATACAACTACATCCACTGCCAACACAGAGATCAATGCAGCGATGCTGCCACGTTGTATACCTTTTCCTAATTGAAATTCAGCTCAAAAACCACAAAGCCAACAAAATCACCAAGATAATAATTCAGGGAAGCAAAGCTTATGTTTTAATGAAAAGCCAAGTGACCTTTCAAAATTCCAATTTTAAGGTTATAAATGAACATGATAAAAACTGGAATGAATTTAAAGGCCTCCACTTGAGAAGTGTCCAAAAAATTAACTATACATTACATTCTTTCACTGCAAACAAACATAGTGCCTAACAAGGTACTGAACTAGCACTCATTCATATTAAACAATATAAAACAGACATTTTACATAAACAGTTTAAACAAACAGATGAAGGTGAGCTTTCATGGAGGAGGCTGAAGGCCCTTTAGCCTATCCATCTCCAATGTAGATCACAGCTGCCATCGACTTGGCTGTTTACAGTGTAGTGGGAATTTAAGCTCACCTGTGGTGTCCTGTGTATCTGGCGCCTTTGATGTGGCCGACTCCCCTACATCCTGGAGTCAGGCAAGTTCCCGGGGCTGCTAAGCTCTTGAGGTCTGAGGATCCTAAAAACAATGATGAGCAGTCATTCCCTTTGTCCTCCCATTTAGACATCCAGTGGCCTTTCATCTGTTATTGTGGCATAGCTTATAGTGAATATAATGGGAATCAGGACTTCTTCACTCTCTAATTTTAAATGAATGCATTGAATATGCTTGACTACTTTGTTGTATTCTATCTTGACTAATATTAGTAAAATAACATAACCAAACATTTCCCCAAATCAGTTAGCATTGCGGATGTCTTTTTAAACTGCCCTTTGCATCCAATTAAAAAAACAATTATATGTTGGCTCCTTCATAAATTGAATTTTTTTTCTCTGATATTGAACTCATAGAAATTAATACCAAGGAAAGCTATGCTTCATGGAGGCATCAGCAAATCAGTAATTACACGTTCATGTAAGTAAATGGTCAATTATCATCAAAATGTTTCACAATTATAATCTTCGATTTTATTTGATTTTATTTTATATTTTGCGAGTTACAATATCTTTTTGAATCTTCCTGGCTAAGACATCTGCTAAATTCTTACTGTCCTAACATTATGATTAATTAACCATGAATTTCTGGAGGGTAGGGGCTCTTCTGAAGTGGCAAAAAAGAAGAAAATCAACTGATGCAACTTTAATATTGAACTAACGGGATTTTAAATGTATGTACTACCTCAACCAATCTTAGTGAATAATGCAGACTCCATTCATGTCCTTACAACCAAATTCCTCATCATATTCACCCAAGAGCATATTGTCAATAACCTGACCTTGGGGCATGACCTTCACTTAGCCTCAACTGTTCATCACTACTAGGGGCAATTCCTGTAGGATTTCAAGAAAGAATTAATCAGCAGATGTGATGAAGACTTTAAACATATGTCAGTACTGTATGGTACTGACAGATTACATACAGTGATGCTAATTAATTATACTGTATATTTGATGCTACTGACTAACCGTTGCATGCTCTTCCTGAAACTATGGTAAATCTGCCTTATTAACGTCCTTGTTTATACATTTAAAGGACTAATTTTCAGAGGTTTATCATACACTCAACGTAGTAGTTGGGTTTATGGGTTACGTAGTTAATATAAACTGTGTACTTGTGAAAGCTGGTAACAGATGTTTGTTTACAGGCCGACAGTATTTCTGACATTTGGCAAGGAATCTTGGCAAGAGGAGGACATTTGGCAAGAGGAGTACAGTAACTTTTGATTACAAACTTCAATACAACTGAATCCAAGAGAATTTAAGCACCATTTTCTAACTACATGAAAACAAAATGTATCATCTCACAAAGGAACCTCAAAAATACAGTTACAAAGACTTGCAGTTCCTCAGATTACTTTGAGCGATATACTGTAATAAAACTTAACAATGCATTAAACGACCAGAGGGAGATGTGTCTCCAAAATCTCCATCTCTGATAAAATCTAGTCACAATTCGACTGGTGAATATAAGCGGCTTCCTATCAATTTCTCTCCTGTGTTCTTTCCCAAAAATTGAGTTGCAATGGCTGGGCTAACATAAGAAGTTCACTAGCAGCCAAATACACCAATACACCTGTACCATTAATCTACCATAAAAAGCAACTATGACAACCATTCATGCAAAAAAACTGAATTGGATGGCAACATCTATATCTATTGTGAAGGAGTGGACAAAGCCTTAGCTTATCTTGTCTAAAACATCAATAACCCAGGCTTTTGCCTACCTAGGATTCCAGCATTTTCATTCTTTTCCAATAAATAAAAGCAGAATGTCTGGTTTACAGAGTGGAAAAATAAATCCTCAACAATGGCCAAAAAATGTAACTATGACTGATGCATATTGCTCGCATGCCCTTTTAAGCCCAAAATGTAAAACATTTTCTCCATACAGTCGCTCTGGATATGTGCCAGAAAAACACCTTAACACCTCTGCGTGATTTCTGAAGTGCGTTAAACTGGGTGCTTTTTTTTCTGGCCAGCCCATGGTGCCACAACAGACAGGTACTCTCCTGTAATTACACTCATTTATCAATGTCCCAGAGCACCCAAAAATAGCTGGCTATACAATCCAATGTAAACTTTTTGCATTTCACCCTCTGCTACAGAAACCCATTCAGGCTTCCATGATTTATTTCTACAGGGCCTATTCTGACTTCTGCAGCACAGAGAAGCTTGATGTTTAAACAGAAGTATAATGAAAGCAGAACTACACCAGAACTCAAGTCTGTTGCACAGTCACAAGCCCAGACTAAAGGGGGGGGGGGGGGGGGAGGTCAACCTACCCACAAGGCCACTGAACTTACAGGGACGACAGCATCAGGTCTATAAAAAGATAGCACCTCTAATATTATTTCAAATTCTCTAGTGACTATCCATGTAATATGCTTTAGATACACTTCAGCTCATAAGGAGAACAGACCACAAATATACAGCCCCTATCATCTCATCCAACACCCAAGAAAGAAGAAAACAGAATTATAACAAAAAAAGCAAAAAAAGAAAATTCCTGCTTCGATTTGAAAGTTTCTCAACCACAACTTTGCAATTCAACTGTCATAGGCACAGCATAAAATGTAAATTCAAACTTTCAGTTCTTAAGTAATTACAGCTTACTTTCTGATGAACATCATACTTCACAAAAGAATGCAGTCTTAATGAGCTGTGCCACATATTAGTGTTTAAGTCAGCAAAACATGAGAGGCCAATACACAAAATAAACTCACTCTGCTTGAAGAACTGTTTTCGATAAGTCAGTAGGATGGCAGCAAACGTTTTTGTTTAAAGCTAGAAGATAATCCAGACTTCTATGTTTTGTGATATAAAAGTTTATGAAGGTTGTGGAGGTCATCAGTTTGGATGAAATATATTACACAAAACAGCAATAGTAAGGTTAAGAAAAACAGACCTTCCTCCATGGTATTTTTTTCACTTAAGGGCATTGTAACTTTCACTTTATTGATGCAACAGATATTCCTTTTGTGCACATGGCAATGTCAGGCTTTCTTGTTGGTAGATCAACGAAAGCCAATTATGCAGAGAAGTGGGTGGCTGCTCTTTCATTCTGCACGTGAACTGCTCTCCTCTGTGTGTAATACTTATTGATGTTCTTCTTTCAGCTACCGGGCACAGGAATGGCAGACCACATCACCATCAGATGCTGAGATACACTGCTCCACATGCGTCAGGGAGATTTATTGCCAGCGGAGAGGTGAGTGCAAAATCAATACCAGGGATCAAAATGAAGGAGAAGGGCTGAAGCCAGGGAATGTACCAGAATTTCTATTTTAACAAAAAAAGATTTATAGATCAAAAACCCTCAGGGTTCCAGTAGACTCACTTGGGGGTGGTTCCAGGGGATGACCTGTTCGGTTGCACCAGCCGGAAGGGTGTAGGTCCGGTAGGTCCGAGTCCACCCAGAAATCAAATTTCTCGTGCCAGCCATCAAAGTGGATCTATTTGGGGTGTGCAAATCAAATTATTCCACATTACTTATTCAGTTAGCATAAACCTATATCTCAAGTTCGCATCACTTTGTTTTCACATCCATAACCAAAAAATCTCAAGACATGGAAAGTAAAACTTATACATACAATATTTATAAATCAGACCCTCAAGGCACATTGGCAAGCTCATATGGAAAAATCACTAAGAAGCAGAAAATCACGACTCATATTGGTCTTCTTATTAGTTATTCAATCCCGTCGGTTTCATCGCACAGCTCTGTATAAAACCTCAGTGAGGAATGCACATGAAAAATTAATACTGGAGGGCCAAGGCCAAATAGTAATCAAAAGGGAAATAAAAAATGTATATTCGGGGACAGTCAGAGTTGACTTTTGTGTTACCCATTTGAAACACGTGGATTTATTGCAGTAGAATGTTAATCATTTCCAGCGGGCCAACAATTTATTGGTTTATTTTACATTTGATAAAATATTGTGCACCTGTACATTAAGGCTTGCCAGGAATTTGACATCTTTTGTCAGTTCTCCAAATCAAGACTGAGCAGACGTTTTCAGTATTTATCAGGTTATATATCCAGGGCTTTGTCAACAACCAGGATGAAACGCATGATGGGATATCAGCCCTAAAGATAGCTGAAGTCAGTGAAATGTCTCTGTGCCCTTTCCTTGTTTTATTTTTATGCATGTTCAGCGGCAGCGTAAATGTTTTCCATGCTGGAGCTCATTTTCAGCTTGTGTTAAAGCAATCACTGTTTCTATGGTTCAGCCTAGCAATTTTCCAACAGGGAATCTTCCACCTTTTGATTTACTACATGTCATAATAAAAGCCACAGGGACATTAATAGTTATTATGTATTATTTTGCAGTAGTCACTTTAGTTGTATCTAGTTATATTTACATTTTCTTAGGCAATTAACCTTTTTCAGAAATATGCTGGAGTTTGATGACATAAAGCTTTCTGAAGTATTTCTGTTATTAAAAATCTCATCTAAGCAAGTCCACATTTGCTGGTTTACTGCTCACTCCAAAAACCACATTTCTCTGGGGATACCTTGTTAATGGTAGAGAATATATTCTTTCTTTTGTTAATGCTCTCCAGAAAGAATTTCTGAAAGGTCAACTTATAAATGCCTCATTTTACATCTGGATCCATTTTTGTCCAACCCATGAGGCTTCTCAATTTGGCATTTAAAAAAAGATGACCCAAGATGTTCAGAAATAAAAAATGAATTAATAAAAAGACTGAATTCCCCCTCTATGAAATTCAAACTTAATTGAACTCTTTACTGACTATAACACTCCATGGTTTATGTTAATACGTTAACAAGTTAATACCATATCAATACAAATCACTGTCATAATTTAACAACAACCATTCAAGTGGCTGCTGTGTGATAAAACAATTAAGAAATAACAACATCAAGGGTAGGACCAAATCTAGCTGCATACCACCCTCTAGTATTCTCCTTGCTGACATTACCAAATTGGGTCAGGAAGTGATAACATTTTTTTTAAAAACCTTCCTGTGTGATGGTCGTTCCAGGCTTGCTATGATACTGCATAATCAGACCAGCAGCTAGGGTGTGGCTGACTATGGTCAGTCGCTGGCAGACTTGTCTAGAGTATCAGCCTCCAATTTAAAGCTAAATTACACATTTCAGCTCCCAAACCATGTCATTATGAGGTCTCGGAAACGTATTTCACGCTTCCACTAAACTGAAAATCAATGCCGAATGACGCGTGAACAATAAAAATGAGGATTTTAAATTGACGTTACCACTTTCACACTTGGCTCAGCTTGCCATGTCATGACGCTCACGGAACACAAAGGACAGTGCTGTTTGTGCACAAGAACCAACAATTTGTGCATCCCTCTGGTGGTCACGGGTGTTGGACACCTGAATAGATTTAATCAGCACCGTCCTCCTCATCTGCTGTTACAATCAGACCGTAAAAACACTATCAAGTCCCTAAGGATCATTACAAACAGGCACGGGTTTGGTAAATTAAATTGACTGCTTGAATGTGATGCTAAACAAGTTTCAACTTGAATAGCAGTGTGTTTACATCCATGCAGAAATCCATCAATAAATGAATTCAGCCAAGAAAGCAGATTTTTATTGGTACTGTCAGGAACTGCGGTGACAGACACACCAGCAAACAGACAAGTCAGTCACATGTCCTCTCCTTTCAACAAATGACCTTTATTAATTGTATTCTTTTTGAGCCATTGGCTGACTATCTGTTTGTTGACAAATAGTCAATTTATTAATGATTTCTTTCATTTTAATGCTAACCTTGAACACAAAAATGTCAATAGGCATGTGCAACGATCGATATACCTATTGATTGGTTCAACTCATTGCATTACTTCCATAATAATGATTAAAATATGCAGAGTCGTAAGGACTCTCAGCTGAAAGGCAATGAGAGACATGCCTATAGATAACATTAACCATTGCTTGTACAGCCCCATAGAGCTTAACACTCAGAATGTACACTCGCCAAAGTATAACTGGACAATGAATGTAAGTGTTTAACAAAACCTGCTCGCTATAATACAAAACGCATTTATGGCCATTCACTTGCTCATTCAGGTACTGACTAGATAATTCAGCATGGTAATGAATCAGATTTATTTTATACATGGAATGTGTTGCATATAGGTTGGCACTGTGCATAAGAAAAACAGCTAAAGTATTTTTGTGCACAGTATCACATAGATTTTCTTATGTTGGTTTTCAAGGTGTAAGGGCTTTCGGCTGATCAATAATCAGTTCTTAATTAACAAAATGTTCGTAAATTTTTTCCTCTAGGTTGAATTGTTTGAACAAAATTCCACTAGCATATAGTACAATATAAACACAATATGGCCAAAAGTATGTGGACTGCTGACATGCAACATCTCATCCAAAGTTATGAAGTTGGTCCACCCTTTGCTATAACAACCTCCACTCTTCTGGGAAGGCTTTATACTAGATGTTGGAGCATTGCTGCAGGGATTTGCTTCCATTCAACCAGAACAGCATAATGAGATCGGGCACTGCTCGGGCAATTAGGCCCGGCTCGCAGTTGGTTTTCCATTTGAACCCAAAGATGTTGCATGGGGTTGCGGTCAGGGCTCTGTACAGATCAGTCAAGTCCTTCTACACCATTCTCAACAAAACCATTTTTATATGGACCATGCTGTGAGCCTGGGGGCATTGTCATGCTGAAACAGGATAGGGCTTTCCCCAAACTGTTGGGGAAGCACAGAATCGCCTTGAATGTGATTGTATGCTGTAGCATTAAGATTTGCCTTCACTAGAACAAAGGGTCCCATCCAAAACTATAAAAAACAGTAGACCAGGGGGTGTCCAGATACCTTTAGTCATATAGTGTAATATTTTACACCTCTAAACATCCATAATATCACTTGGTTACCAGGTTCCCTTTCAGAGTCTCCAAATGACCTTTTTCGGAAACCTGCCTCGACATAGCATAGAAAAAACGATGCAGAATACTCATTTTTGGTGGTATTGCTATCATAATTGGAACCAAGAGACCAGGGTTATGCCTGTAGTCAAAAGGGTTCAAGAATAGTAACCATTTTATTTTGGGTATGTCATTTTCAGGCTTGTGTTTAAATTAGGAGGCAATACAGAAGGGGTTACATTCCAAACACGGTAGCATTGAATATGAAATCACACAGATTCATTTCTCAGAATATGGCAAGCTAAATTGAAATTGTGACAAAGATGTTCTTTTTCAGTTAGCTTGCAATGGAGTACATGTTCATCTGAAAGATAGCTCTTGAATTAAAAACCTCCACTTAATCTGTTTGATTGTTAATATTTTTAATATGTATATTTTTGCCTATATTGCTCGATGGTGAAAACATTACATTACATTTAAGGTAGATCAAAAAAACCTACTGAACTGAATTTTGCTTTGATATGTGCTGAGTGTAACGGTCACTCCCTCACCTTGACCCGGTAGTCCTCTGTGTCTACAATGGTGGCCACCCGTACGAGCATGGGGTTCCGCCTGTCCACTGCCTCCAGCTTCATGTTCACCTGGAACCTATGTGGTGGTCTCTGAAAGATGTATCAGGATCCCAAGGTCAGTCACCTTTGCCACTCTACGCCGATTTATTTTAAGAAGCAAAAACTATGAAAGGTTTTTCACGACGAAGGTTGTCCTTCAACTGTGGCATCGCGTATTAAATCACACATGCAGTTTGATTATTTTTATTTAAATGCAGCTCAGACATAGCTTCAGGCCTGGTCCTCTTTGATCACATACACATATCGGTAATTTCACTTTTACAGTGACACCATCAAGCACTTTAAACGATTAAGCAAACTGCAGCAAAGTGCAGAGGTAACGGTAGCACATCAGGCACAGGAATTATAGCTTTTAAGATGCCCGCTCTGATTTACACAAGACTTACCATACAGAAGGCCTGGCTCGGAACCACAGAAGAGCCAGTGTCTTCCAAGTACTCTTCCCACAGAAAGTTTTCTGGATTGGGATGTCCTGAAAAATCAAAAAATGCTATGCTTCCAACTGTATTCTATTTAAAGGAATCCCCTAAAATTCTATGTAATAATCTGTACTGGGATGCTTCAAAATATGCAACATTTGTGAAGAAACAAAGCAAATGTAAAGCTTTGATAAGCAGGCAATGATTGTCTGTCACAGAGGTCTCGGTTTGCTTTGGTTTTGTTATCCCCACTCTCTGTTGTTTCACTAGTGATTACTCAAACTTGAGGCTTATGCATTTTCCTTGAAAACACAGAGGGCACATCATCTTTTGATTTCAGAGGGGCATGTTCAATTTGTGCTTTTGGCCCATGTGAAGTTTTTGCTAAATAAGCCAGAGCAACCAGGCTAAATTGACACAAGCAGCTCCACCCAATGCTACAAGTACAAATAATGTATTACATAGAAACAGAAATGTAAGTGTAAATTGCAGCACCTCGCTGTTGACTTGGACTATGAACTAGGAATACATTACGAATGCATCCATCTACTGCAAAAACGAGACACAAATTTCCTGGGCTGTTGTGAGCAGAGCTTTCAGATTAGTGGAGTGAAAACAAATTGGATTTTGCTCAACAAGGTTTACACGCAAAACTGAAGAATGCCATGAATGCATTATTCATGTTGCTTCTTGGCTGGAGGTACATTGTTTTACCCTCACACATAATAAATAAACCTAATGATGCTGAGGAATGTGAACTCCAGTATATGGAAAACAGACCAACCTCCAATATACAGGGGATATATGAGCAATATAGACCAACCGCAACACAATCTGAATCACACACTGCACCCAAACTGCCTGTGCTGCCCTGGTCTTGCATGAGTAAAGTAGGTAAAAAGCATTATAATGAAAACTATACATTACACAAGTACAAACTGTAAGACAAGTTTGTCAGACCATGCTTGTCATTGTACTAATGTCCTCCTGTACCTGTGAGCGATAGTCATTCTGAAAGTGGTGGCCATGAAGGACAAACCCTTCTGGGCGGCCAATGCTACAATGTACTACCAGACATCTGGCTGGCCAGTGCATCATGGCAAAGTTAGCTTCTCCAGCAAACAGAACGGCCATCATGGCTCAGAGCTAAAATAATAAGAAGGCTGATGATGCTGCACATCCAGGTTTGTCTTAGTGGTGGAGGTCATAGTCCCGCTTCAGCCTTTTGAGCTGGGCAGTAAAAAGTGTACAAGCACCCCCTTCTCCTCTGTCCTGTTGCCCATTGTCTCACTTGTGTGGATCAACCAGTTGAGGGACTATGAGGCCCTGTAGATGGTGGAGCTCTTGGCTGCAGACTACCCAAGCGATGCCACACATGGCTGTCACCACGTAGGAGACAAACTGCAGTAACTTTACGCCTTCACCTTAAATCCCACTCCATATGACTGACATTCACAGAAGATAATCCCTATAATAATTGTGCTTTATCAGTAGCACACACATTTTGCATACAAGACAGAAAAAATACCAATGGCAAATGTAGGATGGGTATTCTGGGAAATCAAAGGGACCAACATAGATTATAAGTAATAACACCGTATGACCTAGATATAAGGTTAATGCAGCAGTAACCACCTTCACACTAAGCCATCTCTATGCAAATAGAAATTTCATGTATAAATTACAAAAATAAGTGAACATAGGAAATAGTCCATGAATTCAATTTTTTAATCATAGGAGAATTAAATGAAATTCAGTTATGTAGTTTTTCTTTTCTGCATGTCATTTATTTAAGCTTGTACAGCTTGTAAGCTTTCACAACTGAAAAAAACTGCTGTATATTTTAATGTGCAATATAAAAATAATTGTCCCTGGTTTGGCATATTTCACATAGTGGAACCTTTATATATTTATGTGTAGCTACACTGGCCAGACCTGAGGCGTATTTTAAAATGGGTATAGGTTTGTGCAGCTAATTATTAAAAAAATGGAAACTGGCGTTTAATTCACCCATTTTTTCTTTTCTTGTCCTTTCCCTTGTACCGTACTAGACAGGACAATGTTAATACTTCCATGTTGTCCACATTTGCTTTCGATTGAGCCTGCTATAAAGGCCGCTACCCATTTGTAGCTCGTTTCCTCTGCTCATTTCCTCTCCTAAGTCAAAGTGCTCAGTAACGTCCCAGCCCCGCGTCCTTGGTCCCTGGATCTGAGCGCTGGTGATCTCTGCTATCTGGGTTATGGCAGGAGATCGATTACACGCACTGCGCGCGGCCTGGTTTCACCAGCCAGTCATAATGGCGCTCAGAGTGGCTGCGATTACAGAGCGCGATACTGTCCCCCGCTTTCCTCATGGCAACTTCTCAGATGCATAATTATTCTGCTCCAGAACTAATTTGAACAGCCCACGCATGCTTTTAAGGGAAAAACTGATGATGCAGGCACTTTGGGGGGAAAGTCTTGTGGAGCGCACGATCGAGTTCTGCCGCTCAGCTCAGCAGATTGATGTGTGAGCCAAAGGGGCGGGTACTGAATACACTGACCTGGATTCATTGGAAACGTGGAGTACGACGAGGTTGTTCACGACCGCTAATGCGATTAACTTTGCTGCTATCAACCCCCGGGCGAAGCTGCCGCCAGCAGTGGTGCTGGCCAGCGAAAACCAGGTTTATCACACCTCAGTTCAGATGCTACAGTCTTAACCAAGGCTGATGGAAAGCTTTATGATGCCAGGTGTAGACACCACAGAATGGCAACAGGTTTTAAAAAATGTGTCAAATGTAAAAAGTGTCATGGTCTGAATCCAGATTGGGACAGTCCTAGAACTGGACACTAAGCAATGAGTCCAGATTATGGAAAGTCTCACTAGGAACACACTTTTGACACAGGCCACGAGACCGATCTCAGTGCCTGGTTACTCTGCGATCCTGACCATCTTTCAACCTGTGGGGGCTAAAACTTGAGAAGGGAGCTAACTGAAAGATACCATCAAAGAAATGGCAAATCCAGTTCCCAGTTTTGGTGCAGTACTTTTCACACACTCACACACACACACAAACAGACAAAAAATGTATGAAGAGCTATCACATAAGGAATATTAAAAAAGAAAATCAGAGCTTTGAAATAATACATGTGTTAAAATGTCCAACTTCATTGAATATGCATTAAAAAATGGCATTAAGCGTTCATTCAAATATGTAAATGTTTACGTGTAAGTACAGTATGAATAAGAATAAAATACTGTAAAAAAAACTGTATAATAAGATTAAATAAACTAACCTTATATTGAGAATTACGCTAAGAACAATTTCGCTATTGAACAGAAACAAAACCTAAAATGTATCATTAAAATCCTTAGAACTAAATCGATATTTAATAATAAATTATATAAATTATTAAAGAATAAATTTAACAATTGTCCAGTCATGGAATATTCAAAATGTGAAATCTTGAATGCCATTTTATAAATTAGACTGCCGTATTAAAATATTCTACTTTTGAGTACTCCGCTTTCATTTTTAAAAATTATTCTCTTGTTTTTCTACCAGCATGCACCCGAGCACCTCAGAATGTGGAAAGGTCCATCCTTACATAACAGCAGAACAGATGAAATAACAAAATGCCTTGGTTCAATCAGCAGCCTCCTCTTCTGTGTTCAGATATGTGAACAGATTCCCTGACAGCCCAAATCAATAGGAGGATACAGAGTGTGGGGAGTCTGAATGACAAACCTGACACCCGATCAAAAACGTAATGATAGGAGTACAAGAGATCACAGTGAGGCCTCACGTCAAACCGAAAGGTAAATCTCAAGCACATGACAGGGATTGGGGTCTTGATTTTCTGATTCCTCTAATTCTCTTTTCGCAAAGTCTGATGGATAGTGAACTGTAGCTGTGGTAGAGCCGTTGCACATATTTGGCATGTTTAATACTTTAAACAGCGGTTAAAATATATTTACAGACAGGGATGTGGAGGAATTTCAATTTGGAATGATAAAAATACTGGCAATAATTAATTTGCTATATTAATTATAATTAATTTGACATGCTATATTCTCATAAGATATTTCTTCGAAGTTACTCAGAAGATTTGTTTGTCGTAATTGTGTTATCGGCAGGTGAAGTAAAATAAACACATCTTTGACACAAAAAGCTTAACTTTATCTGTGACATACAGAAGGTAATATGGAACAAAAGCTAGGTAGCTAAGTGGGTTTGGTCAGAAAAAAGGTCACAAAGATGACTAGACATGAGCATTAACATGAGCTCTTGCATCTTCACCTGCCATGAATCTACCACTCTCAAAGATGATTTCCTCAAATATCTTGGCTGACTCATCAAAAGTCCCAATATCTCCTATAAAAGGTCACCTTTTACAGTTTTTCGTAGAAACCAGCTTTATCACGTTGTAGAATGATTGATGGAGAATGATTGCAGGGTTCAACAACAAATTCAATCTCTGGGATTCCTGGGTCTCTTATTCCAAAGAATGCTTATTTGAAAAAGTTTTTAGTATCCAGGGGTGTAGATTTAATGCCAAATTTACATTACCAAATCAGAGATATAGCTAATTAACGATTCCTTGCATTTAACTTAATGGCAGTTCCCTGTATGAAATGTGAGGCAGGGCTGGGGGTGGCTACTGCGCATGTGGTGAACAGACAGGAAAAACATAAAAGAAGCATTGGCTTGCTGCCTTTTATTGGTCCAAAACATCAACACAACAGAAATAAATGAAGAAAGGCCAATCTGGCAACCAAACAGCTCAGAAGCAAAAGATTAACAAAAAGCAAACAAACTTCCACCAACACTGTGCCACACTGTGCATAGCCCAGCGCCCACATGCCCTCAAAACACTCCTCTCTAGACTTGGAAGCCAGGCCTCTTACAGAGCCCATAATTAGGCAATGGGCCATAGCTGATGTGATTACAATGAACAACAGCTGCAGCCATCCCTGTCTGTAAGGCCGTTGCTGCCCCCTGGTGGGCAGCATCCTAATTCCTTTCCTGGCATCACAGAAAGAATATATTCTTCTCTCAATCTCAACCTATTTCAGCAAGCCTGAAGAACTGGTCAGGGGTAACTGACTGCTGCAGGGTCAAGTTTAGATACTCACCCTGAGGTGCTGTGAGTGGCCGCCCATGGTCCTGACACCATCCCACGGGGTGAATGTGTGGACTGGTGGCATCACACCTGAAACAAAAGCACAATTGCCCTATTACAAAATGCAAAAAAAAAAGCCAATTCATAAGACCTTACTATTATTATCATATCATCAATGCATAAATGCATGAGGCTGAAATGAAGTCATACACATTTCAGAGGCACAATATGGCATATGTACTATTAATATACATACATATTTGTACATGAAGATGTGTCCTGATTCAAAATATATCTTTTAAAACAATGCCTGGAATGCTCATGAACCCATAGGAGTTACAGCGAGCTGGCTTTTTAAATTTTTGTTCATTTACATGTTACACAATTCTGAGCCAGCCACCATCCAGGAATCCAAGGAAACAGATAATGAGTTCAAGTTCAAGAAAACACAAAGAGCTGGACACAGACATGTACTTCATTTATAGCAAAAATGACAAATAAATGAATATACGCAAAATATATCCTCAAAGTTTCTGATGCAACGATCAATGTCTTCAACAGCTACTGGATATTACTGCAGAGGAACTCTGATAAAAATAAGTCCTCCTCTACCCATGCACACGCACGCGCACATTTTAAATGGCTCTGCCACAACTTGATTTTTAAGCCACTGAGCAGATCCTTAAATCCACCCAGCCGATGTTTTTATCCACTTGTCAACTGCGAAGGGTACACGGAGGGTTTACAGACAGATGTCAGCGTGCGCCGGGGGGGGGGGGGGGGGGGGGGCGAGGGGGGGCGAGGGGGGGCTGCGTGTGTGCCGTGGTGAGCTGCGACTCCTGGACTCCACAGTGCGAGCCGGTAGCGGCAGTGGAATTAGCTTCTCCTGCTGGACAGTGTCAGTACGGCAAAGAGAGAAGCAACCTGGAGCGAGGGGGGCGGGAGAGACTACACAGCTGCAGTGCAGGCCTGACCGCGAGTCGGTAATAAGAGGCCAGAGCAATTCTGTACAATTAAATAAGCCAAAAAACTGATGTATGCCTCCCCCTCCAGGAGGCTCAGTGCAGTTTTAGTTTAACATAACACAGCCATTGTGACAGTATTATTCCCAATCTTCACATTTCTACTGCCCTACCTGCTCTGTAGTTTAAACTGATAGTCAAAAATACTTATGCAAATTAGACACATGCAGAACCAAAATTTTTAAAATGCAACTAATTTTTAGTTACTACTGGACTACCAGTTACTACTGGAGGTGGAAAAGTATGTCACTTGAACTGCTGATCTGACAGACTCAGGCCAGCACAGTAAATTCTTGATACATTGTTTTCTTTTGGAAAAGAAATTAATTATTAACCTTCAAGGTATAACTGAAATTACTGGTTATTACCTGCTGTACCTAAAGTTACTGTTATCACCAGGGCATTTTTAACTATAAGTAAGTCATATCAATGATGCACTGGCAGTCTCTGTCTTTGCACACATTTGCCAAATCTGTGCTCATCTGCTTGAATTTCTTCTTCTAAAAATGTGTTTGGGATGTTTCTGGGCATGACGCACTTTCTGTGAGGGGAGGGGAGGGTGGGGCTACAGAGTCTGTGGGGTGGGGTCAGGTTTCAGCAAAGCGTTTGTACAGTAGCTAGCTACTGCAATGGCAGAGGTGAATAAGCACAAGTACAGTGAAGCAAAACGACAAGCCGACAAAGCTCATTCAAAAAAGTCAACCCTGGAATTGCTTTTCCTCAATGGCGACAGCTGAAGTTCACAAAGAGATGTGTTTGATGTGTTTTCTGTTGGTCCTGCAAGTAATGTTACCTCTAGCTATCCAGCTAGCTACGTTCGGTAGCTAGATGACCGAAGTTGGGTACTCAGGGTGAGTGAGCAGGGTTCAAGACGGAGGAGGAGACTTTTTTGATTGTAAACACAGGACCACGGTAAGGCTAAAAAGTCCTGTACAGTATGTATTTAACCATTCATTGTAATATTTTGAATCCAATGTGGTGGAATACAAAGCAAAAAAATTAAAACAACAAAAATTGTGTCACTGTCCTAATACTCCTATTATGTCCTAATAATGATCAGGAAAGTTAATTTAAAATGAATATCCAAAAGGTTTCCTTTTGCTGCTTTTGGATCCCAAATGTAGCTAATTTCAGAATCTTGGTGGCAGACTTATTTTCTCAATTTTGAAAAACCTCAAGTTTAAATGTCAGGGTTATGTGTATTATAGTGCACAGAAACAGCATCATCCTGACCACTTCTATTCATTCTTCTCAATTTATGCACAGACTGCCTGTGTTAGAGCAGGGTCCAAAAACATATTCACAAATTGCTAACAAGCATTTGGAGCAATCTTTTGATTTTTACTAACTCATGATCAGTGGTCTCTACAGTGCTCCTGGAGAGGTGTTACTTTCCCATCTGTTCTCCTAGCTACTGGGTTTTCAGTTAGCTGGCTAAGCACCAAAGAAAAAAGACACGGTAACAGTGGCTGCAGCTGTCTAGCAAACTACAGTTAAGCACATGTCACATTTAACATTTACAAAACATTATGAAATAATCATCAATGTACTTTAAGTATAGTTTCAAAAATAGAAATAAAATTCTGGAAATGGTAACTCTGTCATCGCATAGGAATTATGAGCATGACGGCTTATTGCCTACTAAATGTTTTTATTTGTAACAACTTTCCTTGAAGGAAAACAAAGGTTGAATCTCAAAAATGCCCCAGTTGTGAAAACAAGCTCCAGGGAGAGTGCAGTTCTGTGGGCACAAGCACACAGCCAATGGCTAACAAGTTAAATTGGCCTCGAGTCAAATATGTAAATGCTTGGTGCATCCATGCAAGAACTTTCCCTCAGTTTTATTTTGTATGAATACATGCCATACCCATATGCCCTATGGTTGTAATTACTTCAACAACAATACAATATTTTACCAGCTGACCTTCCAGTTTTCTAATCACAATGGCAATCACATATGCCTGTCCTAAAGACCAAAAAACAAAACAGGGTGCCTAAAAACCTTGTATGGTTACTTCCAAAAATAATTAACAAAGGGAGAGATTGGCACTACAAAGGTCTACCACACAGAACTACATACAAGACAACAAGACCAGATTCCCTGAATTGCTGTAGGGTTTGGATGCTGACTTAATTAAGGGCTTCTTTCTACCTCACAGAAACGCAATACCCTGCAGTGCATCAAAGCAAATAAATGAGCAAGATTTAAAAGAGCTGTGCCTGGACTATAAGTTGGTCCCAAAACAACCTTAAATCCCAGAATCCAGCTTGTTCTAATGTATTTTTTTACTAAGGAATTTTCCTATGTGGCATGTATTTCACAAAAGTAAGCCAATGTGACATCTTTACAAATGCAGCAAATGAAGTGGGAAATCCAGGGGGGCTTTCTGCTGCACAAAGAATCCACACAGAACATTTCCACTTTTTTTGCCTTTCTCTTTCACCTCACTGAGGCTCTGTACGCTCCAAAGATTTTTTTTGGAAAAACATGATTTCGAATGTATTAAAATGAGGTCCCTCACCTTGTCAGCCAAAATTTCCCAGTGACATATAAGGTCTCAGTATAAGATAGAGGTTTATAAATTTCAGACTAATTTGACCCTGGTATCTCTTAAAGCAGACCTGCATTAATATAATATGACTTTTTTATACACTGTTCCTTAATTTTAAATGAGGTGCCATTTGCTCCAGCTTCCAAATCCTTTCACAAAACATCCATATTCAGTGCATGTTGAATCATAAGTCACTATCAGGCCTTTTACATTTGAACACAATTCTGTTATGAATGGTAAGTGTTGCCTGAGCGTTGGTTTTTGGATTTATTCTCAACCTTCCCATCAGCTCCCCATCCTTTTCTGCACTGTGAGAGGCTAACAGCCGTACCGTTGCTCAAAGACCCATTTAGGAAATACACCGTAGACACAATTCCAAAGGTGATTTTTAAGTTGCATTTCTGTTTTAACATCTGTTTGAGCTTGGCTGTCTAGGCTGAAATTAGCTAGTGCAAGTGAGCAATTATTGTCACCATCAATGGAAATTACCTGTTCAAAGTAACATTATTTGATCAAATAATGTAATTATACAATAGAAAGTTGTGTAGGCTGGTTTCGCTTGTAGAAAAGCAACTACATGCATTGACACATGCTGTTAAACAATATCTGCTCAGTAATAGGGTTTCTTGGTTCCAGCTTTACTCGTTATTAAATTTTCAATATCATCAAAACACTTCAGGGTCAAGTAAGTCTACATTATCTCTTACATTACCTACAATGCAGAAGACAATTAGATCTTTGCTGAAGGTTGAAAGGGAGGATATTACAGCCTCTCCTCAGTATCCCTGAAAGTGTTATGTAGTGTTACACGTCTTAATTTAAATCATATGACACCAAATGACTTTCCCTATACAAACAAGAACCAACTGAATATTATTCATCAATGCAGTTAACTTCCTTCCAATTATCTTCTGTCTCCATTACTGATAAGAAGAGGTTCAGTTTTATATCCAATAAATAGATCCCACATTTTACAAGCTCTCTCCTTAACTGAACTCTTGAATGAAGCCACTTAGGGCTGAAGTATATAAATCTGAATATAGGACATTTTCAGCTATATTAAGTTATGACAATGTCTATGGGACAGCATACTTTTAAGATGAACTGCAGCTGTCCATTGGATACAGGTCTTACTAGACAAAGTAAGAGACATGACGTAGCTTTCACTAACCAGCTGGCTAAATCTCATAAATCATTTTTACTGACTGTATGTCAAAAGGAAGTGTCATATTCTAGCTGAAGATAAGGGGACATAAATAATTATTGCCAGCCTGTTAAAATGAATTTCAGCCGAGTGATATAGTGCTATATCAGTTGGCTACGCGGTATACTGCAATGCCAAGACAAATAGTTTCTGTCAGCTGTGTTTCTGTCTCTAAACTGGAAAAGCAAGACAGTTGACAGATGGACATTTGCTACTGCCTTCATCATCACAGAGTATTGAGATGTATTGTAGAAGCAGTAAATGGCGGTCAAATCTATCATTACATGCACTCAGAACTGCCTAAAGAGACAATGGGCCTCATTCACAAAACCTTTCTTAAATTCTTCTTACTTTTGTGCTCAGCAAAGGTTCCTACTAAAAACCAAAGATTGATTCATAAAACATGGGCAGACCTTTCTTTTCTTGTGTGTCAGAGGATGAATGCCAGTTGTTCGAAAAATTAATATCTGTGCTTGTTCATGTTGATTTGCACAAGGAAACACCCTAGCAATGCCATAAAAGGAATGCAACCTTTAGGGTCATGTGCAAACATCAGCCAATCATTATTCTCTGTAAACATATCTGCGCTCATAAATGCGCGGTCCCTAAAGACGCACTATTTCCCTAAGGCAAAATTAGCCAATTAATCCAAAAGCAACAAATACACCATTGCTAAGTGCTGGGTTTGGCTTTGCAATTGTCAGTCATTATATATCATTATCAATCATCATTAATCACTTTTAGTATGAAACACTTACGTGTTTCCAAACACACACAGATTTTCCAAAGAACAAATTCACATAAGAAAGAAAATGATGAATGCCAAAATGTTTGTGGAAACATTCGTAAGCACAGTTAACGATCAAATGTGACATATGCTTGAATGAGGCCCAATATTATTAACAAACACACAGCAAAAAAACACAAAAATGGTCAATGTGATCAAATATAGCTACTGCAATACCATATAGTGTTCAGTCATTTTTAAGTGGATATGAACCGCTGTTGCAGCTAGATTAAAGTAAAACCATCCATAGAGCTGAAATTACAACTGCTCAAAAATAAAAAAACTGAATCAAACATCTGGCTCCAATGAGAAAAGTAACTGAAATATGTTCTCTTGCATGCCATTCAAGAGACTCCAGAAAGTCAATTTTCTCATAAATTGATTGTACAATACATGTCATGTAGTCACTCAAAATGACATAAAATGGCCTCGTACTTATTCTAAATCTATGTTTTTTTTCTTCTTTTTTTCCTTTCAAATAAAGAATCATACAATAAACCACAGGTATCAAATTAAAACCCTTATTTTGGCCGTTACTTCAATACTAAACTAAATAAGGTTTTGCAAGTTATGGCCAGGGATTCAATCTCTGAATGACCAATTTTGTCACATTTCAAGGGAACCACTTACCCTAAACAGCTAAGGCTACTGTCTTCAAATTTTAAACTGGCACAGGACAGCAAATCAATTTGGCACAGCATTACAAAATGGGCTCTTGTATATCCATGTCTAATTAATCAACTTCTCACCAGTAGTCATACGTGTCATCCCAGTTATCGAAGTGGACCAGGAAACGGTTGTCTACGATGTCAGCAACAGTTGCCACACACACCAGGCAGGGATTCTTCCGGTCCACTGCCTCCAGCTTCATGCCCCCTTGAAATTTTGAGGCTGTCACCGTCTGTTCGCGAAACAACATACATTACAATCCCATTTAGCCAAGCTCGCACCTCACGTCACTTCCGCAAACATAACTAACACTATTTATTATTTTATCTTTACTGCACACCTTTTCATATTTTGATAACTCAGTAGAAAAAACATAGATGAAGAGCCCCCAGAACAGATGCAAAATCCTTGTAAAGAATTTCATATGCTATTAAAATACTTGCCCAAGAGAATATTCTCACTCACCATAACAAAATACAGAACGAAACATAATTCAATCCCATCTATTCATGTTCAAGTCTAAAATAAAGCCAGTATTGGTTTCTCCATGAACAGATTATACAGTGCACTGTATCTCTGGCTGCAGTGAACGTCTGTTGAGTCTACATGGAAATACAGTACTTACACTATTTTGGGTTTTAAACAGATTCTTTGGTGCAGCTTGAGCATTGCAAGCCTCTTGGTACTTCGCCCAGTTAAACTCATGCTCTTTATAACCTAAAATCAAGAGAGTGCACATGAGCACTGTTAAAAAAACAAAAAAAACACAAATTTTTCTGTATGCTTCACAGGTTTTTAAAAAGAATATGTGATTTGAACGTTAACTGACCATATCATAGCAAATACATCATTCCATAACCCCATAAGGCTGTTTTATACTCCTGCGTAGTTTTCGTGATCTATGTTGTGTGCGGCACTGGCAAATGCGTAGAGCATTTATACTAGTGCAGCAGGCCGTGTAATCAGATTTCTGGTATAAATTATAAAGTTTTATTTTATATTTATTTATTGACAAAGTATGACGTATCATCAAACCTCTTCAACTATTAATTTCAGCGAGGTCCCAAAAATGAATGGGAGTGAACTGGAAGCCTCACTACTGGTAAGTGAAAGCAACTGAGTTCTAGAACACTGACACAGAATTTTGGAAAAAATAAAATAATAACATTCCAAAAAACCTAATATTCAAAGTGTTAATAAGAAAATTGAAATACTGAATTAAAAAATGTAAAAAACCCTGAATGCTTACACATATTTCTAGATGGTACAATGATTGGCTTTATTATACATTATATAACATTAAGCAGTATCATTTAATTTGTGTAATTGTGCTATGTGCATTATGCTTTATGAAAGTAGACATGGCATCTAACCTTTTGGAGGGTGTAGCTTGTGTCCTGTCATCTCACACCACCCAGCAGGCTTTATGTCAGGAGAATCTGCATTTACCCAGAAGTCATAGCACTCCAAGTATCCCTCAATGTGCAGCCGCAACCGATAGCCAATCACCTTTTTTAAAAGATGCAAGACACTACATTTATATCTGGCCAAAAAAGCCATCAGGAAGCCCGTTCCAGACATATACATACACTACATTTCCAAAGGTATGTGGACAACTGAACATCACACTCACATGTACTTGTTGAATATCTCATTTCAAAACCATGGGGAGACCATTATTCCTCCTCCACCAAACTTTACAGTTGGCACTATTCCAGCCAGTATAGTTGGCACTTCACTACTACAATAGTGAAGCGTGATTCATCACTCCAGAGAACGCGTTTCCACTGTTCCAGAGTCCAATGGCGATGTGCTTTACACCACTCCAGCCGACGCTTGGCACTGCGCATGGTGATCTTAGGCTTGTGTATGGCTGCTTGGCCATGGAAACCCATTTCATGAAGCTCTTGACGAACAGTTCTTGTGCTGACATTGTTTCCAAAGGTAGTCTGTAGTGAGTGTTGGAACTGAGAACAGCTGATTTTTATGTGCTACACGCTTCAGCACACGGTGGTCCCGTTCTGTGAGTTTGTGTGGCCTACCGCTTCGCGACTGAGCTGTTGCTGCTCCCATACGTGTCCCCTTCACAATAACAGCACTTACAGTTGAGTGGGGCAGCTCTAGCAGGGCAGAAATTTGAGAAACTGACTTGTTGGAAAGGTGGCATCCTATGACAGTGCCACGCTGAAAGTCACTGAGCTCTTCAGTATGACCTAGTCTACTGCCAAAGTTAGTCAGAGGAGATTGCATGGCTGTATGCTTGATTTTATGCAACTCTTAGCAATGGGTGTGGCTGAAATAGTCGAAACCTCTAATTAGAAGGGGTGTCCACATACATTTGGAAATGTAGTGTATCTTGAACTTATCGGAACCACGGTCAGCCCGCTCCTGGTCAAACTCACCTCCGCCACAGACAGCACACAGAACACCGAGGGGTGGAGAGGGTCAATGCCTTCCAGTAGCATCCCCACTTTAAACCCGTTCCTGTTATTAGGAAAGGACTGAAACTGCAGGGAGACACACAGGCAAAAAAAAGTACCGCCAAACCCGGAGATTAAAAACCCACAAATGAATAGACCCAAAGACGCTTCTCCGCACAGACCGATTCATTAATTCAATATTATCATGCTCGCGTTTTCTAGCTGGTGGCATCGCTCTGAAGTGTCTCTGCAGCTTGGTTGCTATAGAAACAGCTGTTTATGCTTCTGAACGAACAGATGTCTCATCAAATCCTGTCACAGGAAAAAAAAAAAAAAAAAACTCATCTGTACACTGCGTGTAGGAGAGGATCTATTCTGGCATGAATCACTGGTGGGGGGAGGAGGGGGGGGGCGCTGAAAAACAGTGGGGCGCGCTGGCCACAGATGCCAGCTCCGCTCCCCGCCTCTAGCCAATTGTTAGGGCACTCCCCAGAGACGCCGCAGACTGATTATATTCTAACAGCACATTTGAAACTGCTGTGACAAACAATTATTTTTTGGCAAGCTCTCAGACAAAATGTCCCCAAAACAGGACCGAGCACGAGATGAAACCTGCCGATTCGCAGGCTCTGTATAGATTTTTTGTATATTGCGTCTGCCCCAGAGGCCCAGCAGTGCAAACTGAGGTCATCTGTAGATTCAGCAAACATTGCCCTCTCGCAGGCATAATTAGCAATTATCAGACAAATAATTTGAATAGCACACAAACGTGTTGCTTCCCGCTCTCTCACAATTGCCACTCGAGGGACACGAGAACAATGGTGGCGGCTAACTACAACTAACAGGACAACTAATGTAAACTCATTCTTCCACATTTTGACACTTTCTTTTTGTAAGAGAATACCTCGGCAACATGTTGCTAAAATAATCTATGTGCATGCTAAGCGATGAATGATTGATACCTCTGTGAACAGTCTTGCCGGGGCAGCAATGGCCTTCTGCTCCTCCAGGTACTGATCCCATGACCACGGCTTCTTCTTACTATTGACTGTCACACATAATGAGAAAAAAAAACAGCACTGCACTTCGCAGCTTGGAGCAGACAACATCCCTGAACCCCATTCGCTATACATGAGATATAACAAGGACCACGTCCAAAAAGAGGAGTTTTGCATAATGCCTGAAATCTACTCTGGCTCAAATAAATTCATTTTTTACAAAACGATGCTGTGGAAAAAAGAAAAACAGCGTTGTTAATGCAGACATTACAATCACTGTTAGGGAGAGGACTACAGCAAAGCAGCCACTTTAGGGAGCATTATCCTGTCATTGAGAAAACAATTATTTAGAGCAAGCACTATTTGCTTTGGCAAGACTATATGGAAATGTACAGCTTGCAGATGCAAATAAAAATTATTTTTCCATCTGCAAGCTTACAAGCTACTTCTGTTTCTGTGACCAACGTTTAATTCGATTTTGGAATACACAGTAATATCACAGCCGTATCGCTGACAAAATCTTCAAACAACTTATTGATACTGGCTGACGAGCGAAGATCATGGCCAATTTGATGAGACATGTCTTCATCACCAGAAGAATAAAACTGATGACATGTGCATGCGCCTGATAAGATGCAGGCTTGACATTTTCCATCCAAGATAATAAACACGAGTTTGGAAATCCCATTACTGATAGATGTATTCTCTGCCATCAGTAACAAGCAATCAGCACAAGGCTATGGGGGGCGGAGGAGGGGGGGGGGACTTTACTTAATCCATTCCTATTTATGTAATTGTATCTTGTGATCTCAACAAAACCAATTTGTTACACTGACAAGATACGTGTCATGATTTTGCGAGCACAGTCATAGTCATTGATAATCACTAAATCCTGAGTTACTAACTTCTGACCAGTTGTTAATGACAAATTTCTGAGATTTAAAAAAAAAAAAAAAAAGGTTTGCAGATGTCCTCAATGGATTCCCATAAAATACAAAATGAATCAGTAATAGAAAAAGTGAATTCTTTGTAAAAATCAAAGGCAATATCATAAAATAATGCCATCAATTTTTGAAAATAAAAGAAATGAGTTAGTTATGGGAAAGACCAAATTTATAAATTTTTTTTTTAAATTTAAGATTCACAGCAATGTACTGTATGTTATGGCCCACATGCTTTGCTTTCTCAGTGCAGTATTCTATTTCTGTTCTCTAAAACCGATTCTTATATTGTTATGAACTAACACTAAGGACTATTTTCATACAGCCCCGGTGTGTAGGTGCTTCCTATAAGTGAAATGTTATCTGAGGACAAGCTCACCATGGGTACTGGACAGTTTATTCTTCATCTTTGCCTCGTCTTCTCTCGGCCTCTCCTGAAACACAAGATCTTTAGTTACTAAGAGTGGAGGATGCGGGTGCCTTCATCCAGCTGAAATCTAGCAGATGAGAGGGAGAGACACGTACTCTCAGACAATATTCATCTGAAGTGCCTCTGGAGTTCATGCTCAGTTTCCTTCTCTTCCGCTCTTCTGCCTGCATCCTTAGAAGCCAGATGGAATCTACAGAGAATTCAACTAAATATTAAAACACAAATAAAACATGCCATTTCAATATGAATTCCCGCAGGTCTGTGAAAGCACATTTCCCTAATTTCTAGTACATTAGGTAAATTGTTAGGTGTGCTCTTGAGAAAACCGTTTATAACAGTTCTTCAGACACCAAGAATAGAAAACTTCAAAATCCTTCCATAAAATGTGCCAATTTCTATTTTTATATCCACCGTGGAGAAATCCGTATAAATCCTCACACAACTGGTGATTTATCAAATTACATTCTACCACACAGTGTATTAGCTCTATAGAGCAACGGAAACTGCGCTGTCCCTTGAACACCTGCGTTGCCATTTGGGTTCTGTTATGCATGCACAGTAAAAGAACAGGGAAATGGCCCCTGCTGATAGTGTGTCCTGGATTTGAATTCCATAAAGGACAGACACTTTCATTTCATTTCATTAAGCCAGTTATTCCCCAGCTGGCGGAGATTTAGTGTTTGTGTGCGTTGCGTTAAATGCCTCGTTAATTGGAAAGCGGGGGAACGGCTCACTCCGGATCCCTCACCCTCGGGTGTCCGCACCCTTCCCGCGCTACCAAGGACTCAGGCGCCCAGCGTCCATGACAGTCACATTCTACAGCCAACGTGTCCCAAGTCCTCGTCTGAAGGAGAGAAAGGAGTAGTTCAGTTTTACTCTCGGCCTGTAATTCTATTGGCTGACCCCTGTATAGACACCTCCAGTAAAGCAGTCCAAATAACATCTGACGGCGAGGTGGCGGAACGCCAAAATCAAGTGTTGGCCTACGATTCAGAGGCCCAAAGGTGGAATGAGAAGCACTGAAGATGCGTTAATCCTTAAGCCCCTGATAAATGCTATCAGGGCGCCAAATCCCACGGCTGCCTGTCCTTTGAGTCCGTTCCCCAAGGTGCATAATTGATCTCTGTGTAATTCACAGGAGGCGGTGAAAATCCATCTGAACACCATGACATTTCGCAAAGAAAAATATTCGTTGAATGAAGGGCATATCTGTGAATGTCTATACGAAAATACTACAACCTCTTATGCGCATCTTGTATCTTTTTTCTATTTTGAACTTCAGGCTTAAGGGTTTTTTAGATTTCCACCAAAGCCACACATATCAAGGAAAGGAAATGAATGCATTAGGTACTGAGTGGTGCGCCCTGCTACAGTGATTTGTTTTCAGTGTATGACACAGACCCAGGTCTGGTATCAGATCTTGAACGTGCCAGGTGTTGATAGTGGCTGGCAGCCCTGAATGGCAGTGCGTGATTGGCCCTCGCACTGGGCAGGGTTACAGTTGGAAGCCTGCTCATTGCATCGGCTGCATGGATCAGCAGGTGTCAGCTCTCGCTTCAAAGGTGTACGCGTGCTTATAAAATATACCTCACAGCAATTCCAGAAAGTCTAACCCTTAAGCAAGACTCACGGCTACATTGTTTATAACACAGGTTTACTGGAGCAGGGTGGAAACTACTTGACAACATTTCAACACTGCTACTTCTTTATCAGGTCACTGACATGTGCACTTACACGTGCTCTCAAAATAACAGACTATGACAACTACATATGAGATTCACTTCCAAAATAAGTAGAAATTAAAAGAACAAAATTTTTAAATTGGTTCCCAAGTAATCACATTGCCACTGAAGTGAAATTAGAACATGAAATATACAGCAGGCTATTTGCTCAGGTCATGCACATTTAAAATTGATGCACATTTTAAAAGTCTGTGTAAAATACTGTGTTTACTCTTTAAACAGACAGCGTGTTAACAGCCTGTTTGTTAGGCTAAATAAGAACGAATCAGAATCACACAACTGCTGAGGGAAAATTGCTCGATGACAGTCAAATTGATTCCTTTTACCTTGATCCAGTGGTTTCGCTAAAGCAACAGGCTCGGTGTTCACAAATGAGTCATGTTACTGTACACACACACACGGTACACATTTAATCAAGATAAATGTTGTTAAGGAGCCAATATCCTTAGGGACCTCTGCAGTGGCATTGACAAATCCGTGCCATGTCAGGCATCACACTGAGAGACCTGGGCCTCGCAAACATGCACCTTCCAGACGTCTACATAATGTGAAAGCTTATTACTGGACTCATTACTGATTGATCTGAAAATCAAACGGAGCTTAAAATGGCTGAGCAGCAGTGCTCAGAATAATAACGACGGGGCTTTGTAGTGCTCACAATAAGGAGTATTTTGAACCTCGGTGAGGCTGTTTCTTTCAGCGTGCTCTTCTAAATTTCCACTGTTGCCAATCTTGTCTAAGTCGAAGTCAAGTCAAATACTGCATACGCAGGAGGCATGGGTCCTAGCTTTTTGGTTTGGTACATGCTGAAATAAACACAATGATACACACACAAAACTACGCATTACTCTCTTTAGAAAAATTTGGCGATAACGACTTACTGACAAATTGAGTTGATCAATTTTAATAAATATGAGCATCGGCCACCAAAAATACACTATATGACCAAAAGTATCTGAACACCCCTTGGTCTGTTTTTCATGGTTTAAGCTAGACCCCTTAGTTCCAGTGAGGGAAAATCTTAATGCCACATCACACAATCACATTCTAGATGATTCTGTGCTTCCCCAACAGTTTGGGGAAGGCCCTTTCTTGTTTCAGCATGACAATGCCCCTGGGCACACAGCAAGGTCCATATAGAAATGGTTTTGTCAAGAACGGTGTGGAATAACTTGACTGGTCTGTACCTGACCTCAGCCCCATCCAACAACTTTGGGATCAATTTGAAAGCCAGCAGTGAGCCAGGCCTATTCGCATAATCAGTGCCCAACCTCACTAATGCTCTTCTGGCTGAATGGAAGCAAATCCCTGCAGCAATGCTCCAACGTCTAGTATAAAGACTTTCCAGAAGAGTGGAGGTTTATATAGCAGCAAAGGGTGGACCAACTTCAAATTAATGCTCATGATTTTGGATGGCAGGTGTCCACATACTTTTGGTGTATTTTAGAGAACAGTATATACTACATTACCAGGCCTCATCGTTATGAGTACACCTGTTTCATCTCCGCCTCGTCTTTCCCTGACCCTCCTTGCCTCCACAGGTCATTTTCGCCATTAATGTGTCTGGCCTCAACGGTTTGGGCGTATGCCAATTTCCCACTCTAAAAAGTTTCTCAATACTGGGATGCCTTCAGTTCACTGATGGACAGTCAATAGAGTAACAGAATTGCTCAATATACTGTACAATAGTAATAATATAATAGTGTTTAGGACCACCAAGAGGAATGTGAATTGCAGTAAACTTGTCGAGTCCTGCTGGAGTGTTGCCTGCATCGCCCCTGTGCAATTATCGGAATTGACGGCTAAGCAGAACGTGAACCTGTCAGAAGTGCTCTTCACACGAGCTGAACACAGAGCAGGGTCCTCGTGAGGCCAATCGGGCTACTGACACCAGGAAACACAGTAGCCTCCGACGCACGAGCCTGCACAATTCAGCCACTTCGCTTTTTACAGCATAATGGACTCACGGATAAAAAAAAGTGCTTTCAACATGGGGATTTTTAGAAAGTGCCACTCTGCACTGCTTTAATGCACGTGCCTTAAGATACTGAAAACCATTTATCAACACGCATGAAAGAAAAGTAAAAAAAAAAAAAAAACATTTTAAATACCCTATGTTGCAACACATTCTATCACAACATTTCTTTCACCTTAATAGCTAGAATTGCCAATTTAGAGTCGGGACAAATGTAGTCACCCGTTTGAAAGGGTCCAGATTGGGTTTGATATTTATGGATTCGGGGAGCTGAGCCAGATTGTTACATCTACTTTGGTACACATAGATCCAGTGGTGAGCGATGATCTTTTATGAAAAAACTAATCACTGCATGCAGTACTGCAAAATAAATAGTTAAACCTATGGTGCACGCCTATGGTGCAATACGGTCTCAGTTGAAGAAGGCGATTCTAATAGGGTAATAGGCCAATACGGTACACTTCAGGCACCTCAATGGTCTCAGAGTAAGAGAGACCCAGATGGTTTACAACACTGCCTTGTTAAAATCCGGGTAACTAAAACCTTCCCTGGAGTATAATGCTTGAAATGCCATTGGAAGGCCTAGTGAAATGATCTACAGCAGTGGCAGTAATTCCCCAGACCTTACCGTAAAAATGTCACAGAACACTTAAAAAAACATCAAAGAAATGTCACTGAAACACTGATTCTGGAGTCTTCAGCCCAGCAGCAGACACCCCTCAGGCCAGGATGATTTGCCCAGCTGTTGGCAGGACGATGGTCGGAGACACACAGCTCAATCATAATCTACTGAGGGAGGTGGCATTAACAAAACTGCCTCAAATTCATGGACAAAAGGTACAAAATCCCTCTCCTGACAGATACTTGACATGGCATTAATGGAGAAAATCACAACTCATCTCCAACTCATCTCTTCCAATCGACTGCACTGGCACATTAGCGCAGCTGAGATATGGACATTGACAATATTAGTCTTAGGCTACATTAAGTACGGCTGCAGCCTTCGAAACACATACACCAGGCCTCGTTCCATTTATTTTAAATGATCCTATTCTTCCTCTTAAAGTCATTCAGCCTGACCCATATCCATTTCCCATCTTAAAAATGAGCAAAATCATATTCATTTCACATGACTGATGTTGTCTGCAGCAATACACAACATTTTGAAAAAAGGCAATTTCTTGGAACAGCTTGTGTAGCTGGTCCATACCAAAAATGAACAAACACTCTTCCTTGAAATTTGAGTTTTTACAATACATATTTATTTAAATAGGCTACGTGATTCCACGTTTATTTCATGTTATGCACTGAATTGGATGTATATGTACTGAAAAGAGAATACAGCAAGTGTTTACTGTATTCATTCAAAATGAAAGCGAGGGCTGATTGAATTCATTACACTGTACCCTGCATCAAAATTCACTGGCAAGGGTCCATAAAAACAGTGCCAATGACGAACGGCAGCAGAACTGAAATGAGTCGATACAGCTTTCAATGGCAAAAGCTTGATTTTTCAGTGTATGGCTTTTATTATATGGGAAGAGCACAATCCAGATGCATTACCATGAATAATGCATTTCTGTAGGTAGGCTAGTACTTAGCTCAGCAGTCAGCTGAACTGAATACAGCAGGCTAGTTTTTGATGTTGGATCCAGTATTTGGCATTCTGAAATCTAAAAATATTTACTTTTAAAATCCAAAAATATAAATAAAGTAAAGACCAAATATATGTACATGTATTATATGGTAATAATCATAATGTGATTAATAAGCTGTAGGCTAAAACTCTACAAGTTTGTATCCTGTCATTGAACAAAAGATAAGAGTTTGAAATACAAATAATTTACAATACAAACCTGGACAACCACAAACCAATAACCTACTCAAACTCCCCAGTTGAAGGCTAAAAATGGCATGACAATCTCCCAGATAACAGTAAATAATAAGTTCCCCACTGTAGGGAAAATCTCAACAGCATTTTTGCCTGGTTCCAACTAGAGCCCTTTGAATTAATCTTCTCAAGAGAAACAGTCAGAAATCCAGCCTGGCTTGCTATTCCTTCAAAATGAACTCCTATGTGTATGCCGAGCATTCAAATGACTTACAAATGCAGTTCAATTAATGGCCAACTGAAGAGCTTTTTAGGTCAAATGTGTTACCTTAGCAACATGAAAAATCTTGTGAAGAAAAATGACACACTAATGGAAGGATGTTAATTGCCAGCTTCAAATCTGGCCAATTTTTAGAGGCAGAGAAAATATTTTGGACCTATGGATTTTATAGGTGTGCTTTTCTGAGTTCCTTAAAATTTGAGAAAAATTAAGACAATTCCACAGGCACATTACACTCCCCAGCTGTACAGCGCATCACCAGCGTGGCACTCCACCTCTCAACAATGTTAAAAGGTGTCACAAACACAACTGAGAAAAAATTGAAGATTGAGCCATCTCAGCAGCATTTCTGTCTCACACTTTTATCTGTTCCATACTTGAACGTAAGCAATTTCAAGAAGTGATAATGATGACAAGAATGAAGGATAAAATAAGATCTAGACTGGTCGGAAGTATCGCTTAGATACAGTATCTCTGGTTTAAGGCATCGTTACATCGCTTACAGAATCTCTGTCAACAATGCAGCAAGTACAAAAATGGATCCATAAAACAGGATTGCCACTCTGCAGCTTGGTGATCGTGAGCAATTCATTTGGTTCATTCGATTTTGTGGAGCAACCGCATTTACAAAGCACAAAAACAATGAACAGAGCCATTCAAATATAGGATAGTATAGGTAGTAGCCTATCAGTAGCAGGAGAAACACTGTTGCAGAGTCGATTGGCTATAATCCACCCTAAGAGTGACATCACTTCCGCTCAGTCACCCTCACTCTGGCTTCTACTGCCGTCCTCTATAGCTGGGGCAGCTTCTCCCTCTGCTCTTAAATCATCCGCAAAATGTATCTCAACAACAAGACTAACTCTCAAAATGTTCAACACTGTAACAGGCACATCACACATGCCAGAGTACTGAGTACGCAATATTCAACAAGTAGCTGCGTTAATTAAATCATTAATCTGTCAGACATTAACCAGTCAGCTTCATCACAGGCCTGCAAACACACAGCGATCAGCACTTAAAATAGCGTGCACTGCTGACAACATGGACAATGAGCATGACAACAGTGTATTCAAGTCAACAAGCTGTCCAAACTTGGCCTCCACGCTAAGCTGTCATACTTCCAGTTTGTTAAACTGTCTGTGAAAACAGTAAGCTCCTGAACTGCCCACTTATAGTACGCTTCAGAAGTAAATGTAAAGATAAATGCTTCAGTTTGAACTCATTTCATCTTCACTTTATTTGAAGCCACACCTGCTTCACCCAAATTTAGTAGCACATTAAACACTAGCTGTAAACATATAAAAAAGTGAGAAAAACTGCTGCACCACAGATTTGAACCTCTGCTTAGGCTATATTAGAAGAAAAACAAGTGTTTTTGCATTTTAAAAGCAGTCAAGCAGACATCTAGAAAACTCTAAACCTCAAAATGCTTCTCCTTTCCCCTCAGCATCATGTAGCTCATGTTTTGTCTGTGACATCTGGCCTTCAGTAAGACATATCTGCATACAGTCACTGGACACAACAAGAGGGTGCAGTATGTTGGCCTGGGAAGATGACATGTCACCTGCTACAGTATGCATTCACGTTTGCCCTTCACAAAAGAGCAAATTGTATGCATGACCTGCCAACAGTAGCAGTTTTACAGTTGTATGTTCATTTGTATGGACTCATTTTCCTGCACCGAACACAATTTATCCATCTTGCAGTTATAACAGTCCGCTTGGCATTGCACTACATACAGTATGGTGTGACACCTTACTTTATCTCACTTACGCTTCTGAGCCATTCTCATGTAAGGCTCATGCATTTATTTTAACAAGATATGTGTTTGTCTTGTCCATATACAGCCCCATAAGTCATTTCACTAGGTGCTATTTATTACCAGAAAGAAAGAGAATGGACTTCATTTTAATGTTGAAAATAAATTACTAAAATTCTTCCTTAAGATAAATTCTAGCCTTGTACAAAGGCAAACAGGACAGCTAATGAATAAAGGGTACCAGGCAACAAATATTTTAGAGAAAATGTTTATGACCTTCTACTTTCATGGTAAATTAGAATATTTACAGCTGCAAGCCCTGAGAGTTAAACAAAGTCCAGTTCCAGACTACGAATCCTACAGAATCACAGGGATTGGTAACCCAGCGTTACCTGTCCATGTGAATTTTTAATTTTTAATTTTATGAACAAATCTCATTCACAAAAGCCTAAATAAATGTCTATATAAATGTACATCTAAAATATCACCTGTCCCATTCGTGATTGGATAGTATTTTGTGATATGATTACCACCCAGAAGTTCTGGCCTGATAATTGTGGAAATTGTAAAACAAATACCCTACATGAAATGAGTATGACGCTCTAATGTTTTTTTTGATCTATTTTTTCCATACAGACATTTTTCTTTAACAAGACTGCCTCCTCATGTGAATGAGACAAGAAAAGAGGGACAATTCTGTGCTAATGGAATTTCGAAGGACTGTGTGATCTCCGGTGAATGGTGAATCGTCCCCAAGAAAAGCAGGGGCGAACAATAATTAGCATGCAGGCAAGTTATGACAAAACATGCCAAACACAATAATTGGATTTCAGTACAAAAGACCCCCAGGAGTACATCCTGTTCTATTCTCTTCTGAATAAAAAAAAATCCTTTTGGAATTTCTTCCTGAGAGCTACCATACATCTGTTTGTTATGTCCATGACGCAAAAAAGACAAAAAGTCAAAGCAAGCTCAATCAGCAGCAGGCCTCTCAATGTGCTGGTAGAACAATGCTGTAGCGTTTGCATTTCTGCGCATCATAAGGCTTCTGACTAAACTGAACTGGATGTGATAAATGCGCAAGGTCTGCTCAAGGAGGTGGTAAAATGTCAGTGATGGCTTGGAAAAAGAATTGGACAATGCATGTATATTCAAGAAAGGAGACAATAATGTGCAAGACAGCCAGCAAGACCTTGAAACAGATTACAGTTTTCACAGATTGCTTGTCTAATGCTTTTGGCAAGAATAAAAAAAGACCCAGATTGCTTTTACACCAAGCATGTGCATAATGTTACTGGAAAAGTAATCTGATCTGAAAGAAAAATGTGATGGTTCTATGTTTGCAACATATTTTTACTTGAGGTTTTAATACGTAACAATGACACATATACCCCAGGCTTGTCCAATAATTCAGATAAATGTGACGCTAAAATTGAGACCAGCAATTTGGCATAGGCTACACATTGTGTTAACAGTCGAACTAAAATAAGTGACTTAATTCTAACATGATGAAGTCTTGGCAAAGGCAAATCATCACAAATCATGGCATAAGTGGTTTATGGTTCACTCCCCAAAACCGCAAGGCTTCAAATTATGTCTTTTTCAGAGTTGCATAAGATAGCTCATTCACGCCTGGTTTGTGATACTGAAAACACAACTAACCACCATGGATATTCCAACTTACTCTACAGCAGTAAAGGTTTATGCACAAACAATATTTTGTAATGAAAAAGCAATATGAGAATGCTACCTGTTAAGCAGGTCATTTGTAGAATAGGGAATTGCCACTTTTGTCTGGTTTAAAATAAACATCTCTCCACAACACAGTGTATGGAATGTAAAAAAAACAAGTGACTCAAGGCCTGTTATTATGTGTGAGGAAATTTCTAGCTTGTCTTTTGTACCAATATTTTTGTTGTAGAACAAAACCACCCAGACATATCCTCTTGATGTGCGTTTCCTATCATTGAAATGCAAAACAAAGGAACATCTACACAGTTCAAAAATGGATGGAAGAATGGGCTTAACCCATTAAAATCCACTTAAAACCACCCTGGGCTTTTTTAAGAATCCCCCATCTTAAATAAACACCATTATCTCCAAACCTATATAGCCTACTACACAGACATGGTTCAAAGCTTGAAATAAAGAGCAGATTTGTACCAAAATGACCAAATCCCCCCATCCTATGAGAGTCTCTATTCTGAAAACAACAAAGAAATCCAAATGATTTGTCTTTTCTTTATTCTGTAGTGATTACATGTACTTCTGATACTGAATGAAACTAGATTTCTTTTTCTAATCATACCCCAGGATGTCGACTGAACACAGCGGTAAAATTTGACATGTTTTACCAAAGGTGGGTCCAAGTGTCCTCTCAAAATGGCACCAAACCTGTCAAAATTGGAGCATTGTTGATATTTTTTTATGTTTCCACTTTCAGAAGTTCTATCAAGGGTCATACAATCTGGAACCACACACAAAGCACATCCCCCCATTTTGGCTAAGTCCTGCATTTCAGTATTTCAGTTAAAAGGTGTCCTTTTGTAGAGTACGTGCACAAAACCTATTCATAATGGCTGCGTCTCACACACACACACTAACAATCAAACCACTTGGTTTTCTATTGCTGTGCCCTCTGACCTTGTGCTCAACTGTCAGGGGAAGGGGGGAGAGGAGGAACCAGCTGTAAGTAGACCTGTAATTTCTATATGCAAACTGCGGCTGTGTGAAAAGAGTTGTTACACACAGTTGTCCATTCTTTAAGCACAATATTTACTAAATATACTACCACAATAACTATTATTATTATTATATAATTATTATTATTATCCACCCAGTTTACAGCACCCATAGTTATCAAAGTTTACAAAGGAATTTCAGAGGGAAGCGTGAAGCGAGGCAGCTCTTGTCTTTCACCAACTACAACTTGTCTTTTGCCATCACACACAGGCACATGCACAAGCACACACACACACATGTGCTTTCTACAATAAATCAGTTGATTGTGCTGTTCTTAGTGCTTAGTCTGACCTCCCACTTTAGACCAGTACAGTATGGAGAAAAAAAAAACCTGCCAGTTTCCTCCCTCTGGCATAGTTCACAGGGTCAAAGGTATGCAAGCCTCCTTAAGTTGACAGCCTCAATCACAATATTATAGGCCTATATAAAGATATATATATCCTTTCTGTGGTATTTTAGTACAAGCACCACCAACAATCTAGCACTAAATATAGGCTATAAGTAAACAACGTGCATTCTGCTCCGCTACTTGTTACAGATTCAGAACAGGGCACTTCCCAAACCTGCATCTAGGCTAATCATTGTTAGCAGAAATGAACGGCAGTGGGTTAAATACACACATTTTCACACGTATAATACTACATAAGCACATATTTACGATGGGCGCATACAGAAGCCATTAAACATGCCGAGTATAATCACAATAATAAAATATCCTACTTTGTGAACCTAAAACCAGGAAGATGACTGAAATACTAATACAAATGAAATTATATAGTGAAGTAGTTAGGCTACTATTTACCTAAAATTAGTAGTTAACATGGTAACAACTAATAGTAACACATGCAATCAGCAAATATAAACAGTTTATAAAACAGAATAAACTAAACTAGTTCAGTTTAGCCAGAAGAGGCTCCAAGTTGTCTTCGTATGCTGCTGCTTCTACCAAGTCAAGGCTCTCCAGTCCAGGCTGACTATCGCTATCACTGTCACTACTGTCACTCTCTAGTTCCTTCAATGATTCCTTCAGTCTTCCCTTTATACTTGCTCATCGTAATTTGGCTTTTGCAAGCACACGCCGATGAACAAAGCCCAATAGATGCCAGTTTCGCAAAGCAACAGAATATCTCAGAAATTATTTCAGCTAGAAGGAAGCCGTAAAACTCATTTCAAAAGCTGTGGAAATGATCTTGAAGAATACAAGACTGTCAGGTGACTGCAACACACAACAGGGTTTCCAGCAAGGCCTAGAGTTACGATGAGTAGGTCATAGAGGGGGTAAATTTTTCCAGGTAGGCTGCTTTCAGGTGAGTTAATCACACTGGAATGTCTGATTGTAATCATTTTTCCACTGTTCCTAAGGTAAAAAGTTGCTTATTTAGAAGAATGGCCATTCTCGTACTTGAAATTGTATGTACATATACAGAAATGCTCGTTTTCAGGCGCTCCTGAAAAGGCATTGAGCTCAAAGGAAAATAATGCAACTTTTCCTAGCCTTTGGACAAAGAATGGACTCTTTTGTTTTGGCTCAGGGGGTAATTTGTTATGTAGCTAAATCCCAGTAGAGAAGGATTAGCAGCCATTTGTCTTATTGTAGACATTTTGGATTATAAAATATTATCATCTACCAGGGGTGTCAATTTCAGCCCTACTTTGACAGGGGGGACTGCTTTGTTATTTCTTTTATCGCTAGCGGTTTTACCGATCGAGATGGGGTTTTTTGCATCAAAGGCCAAAGAGTATAAGCTTTACAACTGTATATGGGTTATAGCACTGCACATTGAATCAATTACCAATAAAAGTAATAATTTAAGACAATGTTACTGTTACACGCTGGCATCCAAGTAATGGCCATTGGCCTTTAAGGGTAAAAGTCTTGTGCTGTTCAACACAGCACAAGTTAAGTTTCATCATCATACCACAACAACGATTTATGGCTTTAAATATGTTTACTGACAAGCTAACATTGACACAATCTTCCCCCAAGGAGAGAACAACTTTGCAGCTGAACCAAGGAAAACTACAAATGAAGCAGAACCAAAATGGTGCTGTAAAAGAAAGCATGTTCTAAGCATCTCTCATGTTCTAAGTTCTCTCAGCATGCATTAAATGCAGTGTAAAAAGTATAGCTTTACCATGGTTTAGCCTACATGGTCTGTGTTGTACTTTATTACACTGCATTTTAATGCCTGCTGAGAGAACTTTTGAAGATGGTTTACATGGCAATCCCCTGATATAGCCTAATTATTTAGTCTACACTCACTCATCCAAAACTCAAAGCAAATTCAAATGCAGGATCACGTTTAAGTGTCTGACTATATATAACAAATGGCTAAATGGTCGACATTCACATAGGCTAATAATGTTGTATGTAGGCTATCCCGTAATAACGAATGTGTAAGCAATAGTTCACCCAGGTACATAAGAAAAAAGCTTTAGCTCGCTTAACATTTTGTTAATGCTACACATTACACAATTGTTTTCTCGCCACTCATGTATCATCTACGATTTTGTGACAATTAGAAATGTTAAATGAGAACAAACAGAGAATTTTCTTTAGCCATGCATAAGTGTGATGACCAAGTTGTCTTAAAATCAAGCCATGTTGTCATGTTTTAAGATCGCATCCTCTGCTTATGAGTGCTCATGTTCCCTTACATGAAGTGAAGGATGATAACAGGAGCAGCAGGAAGTAAAGTAAAATTCCACATTTGTTCGATTATGTGCAGGAACAGAAATGAACTGAATTAAGTTCCTCAGGCCTTGCCCTCTAACTGCATTATGATTTAATGTTTCAAATACCCTCCAAAGTAGAGTGCACTGTTGAATAGTTTTTTCAATAAGCTTACTGTGTCATCTCAAACCCAAAACAGCTTGGAATCTACTTACATTCATTTAAGCATACAGTGTAAACGGAGAATGAACACATGTGCAATGCTAAACCTAAACATTTCTACATACGTGTCAAAGGTTAAATATTGAAGTCAAAGGCTTAACATGCACAACAATTTCAAGAATGCTGTGTATAGCATTTTCAAGTGAGTGCATTTTATTGAGAAATCAGAGCCAGGCAAAAACATGAAAAATATGAAGGCTTTTCTTGTGATTCTGCTTATAGCTACATAGGAAATGCTAACATGGGCATTGATATTGTATTCCCATTGCCAAGACTGACATTTCTTGTTCTTTGTTTCATTACATCTAATAATCCAAAAATTGCTTGTTTCTAATTGAAGTAGGCTACATTTGCCAATGGTTAACAAATGTACCTACATGAAACATATAAACTACATTACAGAAAACATTAGAAATCATAGTAGACATCATTGGATACAAACTGGTCACAGTTGAGAAAGTTGGAATAAAATGAGCTTAATTGCTGCAAATAAGCCAGTATACAGAATGCTATTCTGTCCCACTCAAAAGCAAATAACATGCCTAATGTTTTAAGAATAAATCTTCTAAATATTCTGTCTTTTGGCTTAAAATTCTTACACTTAGGTATGGTCTTATTTATATCATTGCATCGTTTGTTTAATGCCTATTGTGACTGTTTAGAGCAACAAGTTACATTCCTCTCTTATTTCTACTACTAAAATGTATTGCCTTGTCAAGGTAACAGTTCAAGTATGTACAAATGTTTAAACTAATGGCAATACTAAGGATTAAGTTCTTTAATATTCTATGAAAATTATACTATATTAATGGTTCTACAAATCTTAATTATTAATGTATTAAGCACACTAACTAATCATACTAACTGTCTGGATGTTCCTACAGCATTTTAACAAAAAATCGAGCACTGAACGTTTTTATCCAAATTTTTTGAGAGAAAAACAAATTACGTTGAATTGTTCATCTTGCAAAGAACAGAAAGAAGTATCGGTTCGTACAGTAATTTACTCTGCTGTAATGTAAATAGGCCTAAATAAAAAAGGGAACGTTTACAATTTCTTAATATAGATAAATGTAACTTCTTAGGCAGCTAAATGAATATGAAAAGAAGTTTAGCATCAAAATGGCGGAGGTGTAAAACCAAAGACCAAGAAAAAATTAACCAGAATGAAATTTCACGAGGAAACCAACACAACGTAACTAGAAGAAAAAGCCAAATGCTGGCAGAAGTCAAGACAATTTAAGATTCATATCGAAACCACGCAGCTAGCTACTTCATGTCTTCTCATATTGGTATGAAAACGCTGTCACACGAGGAAGAGTAGACTAATGATAGACTACACTTCAGGAAGAGTTGCAGTTGACAAAAAAAATGTTGCAGAATAGCAAATACTAGAAAGGAAACATTTCCGAGAAGAGAAAATTATAGTTTCACTTAGCACGGCTCTTGTTTACTGTGTTCATGTCATATGTTTGGAAACGATTTTCACGTAAACAAACGTGGGTAGTTATGTTATCTGTTCATGTCGGTAATTTCATGGGTCGTCATTACGGGAGGAAAAACACCTTATTATATATTGTCTTAAAATGAAAACAAGAGTGATTATCTCAAAACGGATTTGAACACGATGGGAAACCCTAAGACCTCCTTCGAACTGTTTCCGGATCTAGTTCTATGAAAATTGTGGCTTTCCCCTAGAGTTTACTTGATCACCCTTTAAAAAAAAAGTCTACTATCCCCGCTGTTGTATGAAATTATTAATTTCTTACCCACACGGCAGTCGGTTTGCCCCTCAACGTTGTGACAGGAGAAGCTAGGGTTCCCTATGTGGTTCTGCGCATGCTCTAACAAGCCCTCTGCTGGAGGCAGGGCTCACCACTGCTCAATTCATGAACAGGTGTGAGAATAAATAATCGGATGCTGTATCTTCTACGACATTTTTTCAGCATATACATTATTTAAATTGGCTACCAATCCAGAAAATGAAAACATCGAGCACTACTGGATTACTTGCTTGACTAATTAGGCTATATATTTTCACATATAAACATTGTTATTTGTGAGATTTGCAAATGTCCTCAGCATGTGTACTGTAGGTGTTCAATCGCGGTGTAGGTACAGTTATTAATTTCTAGGTAGTTGTCATTATTTTTAATCAGACTTTTTCATTCGACTCCCCACTAGGCCTATCAACGAGCGCCTTGGCCGACATGTACAATAACAAGAAACCAGCTCCGCTGATGTCTGTTGCTTGCGGTACGACGTGGTGATGGAAAATAATCCAACAGAATGACAAACAGTGCAGACTCAAAAGCAATCAGTTGTCCTAACGCTCCAAATGCAAATGACTTTTAAGGCGTAGTCACCGCTGCATGCTATTGAATGGAGTCTACAGGAGGCTTGCGACTTCAGGCACCCAGATCGCACTAAAACTAAATGGCAAAAAAACCTTTTTGAAGGTCTTTTGATGGCTTTTAGGATTAATGTATGGTTTACGGCTTTTATGGCTTTTTTACTTAATGTGTCTGATAAATTTTTAAAAATCACTTTAGCAGTCAGGTTGTGTATGTTCAAGTGAATTGTGTGAAATTGATAAAAGCTATAAAAGGCAAAGATTCTAAAGGGCATAGTTTGTAATATCAGCTTCTTCATCAGGTCCTGTCCAATCCAATATTAGAATATATAACGTAGTGTTTTTCTATACAGTTGGTCATATAGAAGCAGATTATGCTTTTGAATTTGCATTCCGTTCAGTTCTTATGCACACAGCACTGTGACAGCCCATTGTTCTTTTTCATTTGTATTTTGCCTGAGCTGTTTCTTTTTTATGGGATATATATACTGGTTGTTTAGAATTAAGAGCACATATTACCATTTGGTTTAAGGAAAATTGAACATTATAGGCTTGTTATTCCTGGACTATTTATTTTTGTATGGACCTCAAAGTTAAGTATTGCCTTCTTGCAGGCCTACGGTATACATTTATTTGTTTTGCCACAGATAGTCTTTATTTTTAATCAGACTTTTGATAAAAGTTTATTTAATATTGTGTAGACCTCAAAGTCTTCCATTTATTTATTGTGATTCCCACATTATTTGTAGTATAATTTGTCCCAATGATTTATCACTGATGTTAAAACCACATAGCCAACAGGAGCATACAGTGAGTGTGCAGTTACTGTTGCTAGTATTGTAAACAACTTTTCATACAATTATTTATTCTGCAATGGAGTGGATTCATTTTTTCTGAAACAAGTAGGGCTATTATTGAATAATGCAGAAGCTACACCTTGTCCTGTTCAGCTTATAGTGTTTCATAAAATATTTGTTGGTAAAATGTTTGTTAGTACTTCTCCTAGGATGTATACAAGTATACCACATGAGCACTGGACAAATCCATCTTTCTTAACGCTGCATCAGGGTTTTTAAGGCTCAAAATAGGGCTTAGGTTGTGACTTTGTGTGTCAGTGACTGCGGATGGTCTGGCTTTACTGCCACCAGAAACTCAACGTGTTGTCTTCCTATATTTAGCGACATTTAGAATGTAAAGTTCTTGTCTTCAAGAGACCGCCACAATGGATCAAGATCTGGGATATAAAAAATGAAAAGCATGACATGAAAAAATGGAACAATTTAAATATTTATTTACGGGTTACATATTGTGAGTGCTAGAGTTAGCGGGATGAGTATGTGAGTGAACGGTGAGTGAATGGTGTGTGCCCTACCATAGATTGGCGACTTGTCCAGGGTGTATTCCTGTCTCTCGCCCAATGCACGCTGGGATGGTCTCTTGTTTTAAAAGCCATTTAATTTTTATATATTTTCCTAGTGGTGTTTTGTATGCCATTAACATGCATTGCCATTAATCTGGAAGTTTGTACTGTTTGCCATATATACAGTATCTGAAGCTGTAATTCTAAGTTGTCCCATTTGCTTGCATAACACATTCATTAAACTAAACATTGAACCCGTTGCATCTCCCCGGTGTAGAGCAGTGTCAGACTTAATCTTTTACCAAACAGATGAAGTAACAGGGACAACATGCAGTACATTGCTCACTTCTTACATGTACTCAGAATACCAATATGACTAACAATACCCCCCACCCCAACTAAGATAACTGCTTTGTACAATTCTGGATATTTTATTTTATACTCCGGTTTCCTCACACAGTCCAAAGATGTGCAGTAGGCTGATTGTGTATGAATTGTGTGGCCCTGTGACGGATTGGTGACCTGTCCAGCGTGTATTCCCACCTCTCACCCACTGCATGCTGGGATAGGCTCCACTCCCTCTCCACAACCCTGTCCAGGAATAAGCAAAAATTGAAGGATGGACAGGTGAAACCCTTACTTACTCTCATCAGTTCATCTTCCAGCATTCAATGGCTTGGCAATCAATGCCCCAGGTTCTCCATTGGTTTGCTGGTTTGCTTTACACAGTCTCAGTCAATTAGTGACAAATAAAATCTTTCAGGTTTATCTGTTTTGATGAAACATGGACAATGCTGCAATGTTTTCCAACAATTTATTTTATGTTTTTCTTTATCAGATCAGTTCCAGCCAGGATTCAGGTAGGTGTTAGAGCTGCACATCTCACACATCTCTCAAAGTTGTGCATCATACTCGGAATGTATGTATGCACTTGAAGTCACCCTGAGTGCCAATTAATTTACACTGACATCCAGTTTCAAGTCATTATTTCAATCTTTTTGTGTGAAAATTGTGAAAGATGTTTAATCTATTTGAAAATGTCATTGTGTGTAATGTGCTTCATCATAAATGAAATTATAATCAATATTTTTTGCAAACAGCTGTTCAACGGGCTGAGGACCATAAGGTAACAGTTCCACATCACTCATTCTATTGCTAACATGTAATTAAATAATACATAAACTGCCTCAAGATCTGTGTAGAATAAAATTTCTCCATGACTACAGTTACTTTTTCATATATTTCAAAAGGCTAGATTTCGATTTGCATATGTCCAATGCACAAATCTGTTAATTAATTTTGAAGTGGTCAATTCAGTGAATAAATTAGTCTAATTCCCATGATGATACGTTGAACAGTCAGAACATTTTATATACAAGAAATATATATGAAATATATTTCTTTATTTTTAGGAATACAAGAGGATGTACAACCCAATATTTCTGACTTCATAAATTTAATCCTTATTAAAAAATCACACTCAAAAACAATGTGTAAACACCCACATGTGACACAGTTCACATGGGAACTATAAAAAGAATCCCACTCATAAGATGAGAGTGAAAAAAGGTACCCTATGCTATTTCAAGTCAACATGTTTTGTTTTCACATGTGAAAATTGCAGTTCACATTTTAAAAAGCCAGTAATGTGAAAATGTGAAATGCAAATGACTCAATGTGACCTACTTTCTTTTCACACGTGATAAAACCCAATCACTTCTGAAAATGTCCAGTTCATGTGACATTTCGTTTCACATTTGAATATTTAAATTCACATGTGAAATTGTGATTTTCACATGTAAAAAGACAAATTCACATTTATTTTGCAAGGGAAATCACATCCTAATTATGTAAAGTACATGCAATCTTTTTTGTTTACACAATAAAATAAATAGGACATGTTTACCTCAGTAGTGAATGTATAACTTCATGTCCCTTGGCAACATAGAAGTGAACATTGATATTGGGCCTTTCTGTATGCAGACCTGTCCATTGTTTGAGGTCACTGATCATTGAATGGAGAATGGATGCATTTTGATATTCATTCGTAGACTATGAAGCGTTTGCAGAAAAGTCAAATTCTGTTAGACTAATGGGCCTGGTTTTTTTTACATTAAATGTCAATACGAATCAATACCAGGTAAAAACAAGAAACTGTACTTATGAAAAAATATCTGTTTATGCAGTAAACATTCAAACATTAGATCCACCTAATTGTTTTGTATTGAAGATAGTTATGCAATGATTATTTTTTGCCAAGTTGTTACTGACTTCTGCATGATTACATGATTTATGGTGGATTTGCATTTACTTTTTTTTCCGAAGAAAGTAATTTATTTATCAGGCTCTTAAATCGACAATGGCTGTCTCCTTCACTTTTGATGGAACCTCAGCCTTTCATAGAGTAATGGAGACTCGTCATCTGACACATCAGCTTCCCTGAATGCCATATCAAATTAAAGTATGCCATGTATGTCCAAACTGCATGCCTCAGCATCAAGTCCTCCAGTGAATATTGGCATATTGAAGCTCTTGCCCATCTTTGAGACTGTATTGCTTCCCCCTGATTGAGGCAGGTTCCACTTTCAGTGCAGTAACTTAAATATATATCCCCCATGTTTTGAGCCCTAAATTTTAACGCAACTTTAACATACACTTAGAGGAAGAGGAAGCTTAAGGTGCATGTTGGTTTTCCCGGCACACATCATTAGTATGCACTGGTTATATTTCAGGTGAATAATTTGATGTACCGAGGGCCAAACGTGATCAGTACAAAGCTTGTTAATAAATGCATACCACTCCCTAAATGTTTTCTCTTGTGATTTTTCTCATAAGAATGAAGGTCCTCTTTAGTCAGATACAGTGAAAGCAAATTTTTTACACTAGCCATTAACTTTGTTGACCATACTTATATTCACACTTGTGGATCTTTTTTTTTTTACTTTTTATATTCACAATTGAGGTCTACATTTTTTAGCCTGGTTATGCATGCAGCAAGTGTGACGCAATGGAAGAAATCACTCACACATTTTTCAGAGAGTGCCTCTGGGCTAGGAGAAACCGCTGAGCCACCTTTTTTTTTTTTACTGATACAAATCTGAATTTTTCTGTCAGTGCCTGTGACATTTCCTCCTCTGACTGCTCCCTTTCCTCAGGAGAACTCGAGTGCCTTTGGTCTGTCCGGGAGATTTCAAGCTTCTCAGACTAGAGCGAGTAGTAACGTTGGAAGTTCAGCGTTCTTTTCTTCCACTTCGGGTCTATGCAGATCTACCTGCATGTCACACAGAGTGCTATGGCTTCATGCTCACCCCCAGTAGCGCCATCAGGTGTTCTTTGTATTTCAGCTAAACTCATTTCCCCCTGGATATCAAATAGAATTTAGAAATTAGAACCTAGAATTGTATTACAATTATAATTTTATCATTATTCTTTATTATTCAGCTAAACTAAACATTTTCCCATATATTTCAAATTTATTTGAATATTTGTGATACCAGTATCAAAACAAATTCTTTGTAAACCTGAAGACCCATACCTACAGGCTTTCCTTCCATTTGCATCTGACATGTGTTATATGTTTACAGTAGATTCAGCCATTTAAAAAAAAAATATTTCAATTATAGGATCTCAGTGTGTGGCCATTATTTATTTAGCTCTGTCAGAAATCAGTTGTGCTGTTTGTCGCCTGGGGATTTATTTATAAATTTGTTAGCAAATAGGTAGCAGAAACAACAATGAACATGTAGGCTGGCAAACCTTGGCATGGATGCAGTTTCCTGCCAAGGGGATTTGACATAGATGAACAATGAGAGCCAAGAGATTTTTGGATTTAATTTACACACAGCACGAATCTGGGCAGAAAAACAGGGCAGAATGACTCACCCCCACCCTCAATCTTCGGCCCACCCAAGGCTCCCAGTCTCATCTAGTAACGTGTTAAGCCCATTTAACCAATAGGTGGTGCTCTAGTGCTGATGTCAGGACTAGGTGCGACAAAGAACTTGCAGAATTGATTTTATACTAGTACATGACTCCATTATATTTTATGATAAATCAATCCCATATCCAGATGTGCTCTGATCGACAAATGGGCTTTGGCTACCTATAGGATCACTGGTTGGTTACTGTATTTGACAAAGCACATTAATCAGAGCAGCCAAAATAAATTTACAATTTTACATGTTCAAAGAACACACATTCACATTTAAATATAAAGTCATTTTAGGTTTAAGTACAGGAAAGAGAGAATTCTGCTTTGACTGATTCACTACAAGGCAGCATGCATGTAATTATTGATCAAAGAGAAATGGTTAATTGTTTCTTCATTTTCCTGGGCAAAATGCCAGTAGATGGCAGTAATAACAAGGGGACTGGCTCTGAAACAGAACTAGTTTTTAGGGCCTCCACAGGTTTTGGTGCGAGAGTCCTATTGTTTCCTATTGTTATTTTCACTATTATTATCATTATTTTATTACAGGATCAAACACCATGGGTGCTGAAACCCTATAATAATAATAATAATAATAATAATAATAATAATAATAATATGATTTTCTTTTCCTTTGTTTACTCGTTCCCTTTTTGCTGTTCATGTTTTTCCATTCTTCCATTTGTTGCGTGCAATCTGCAGATGGTCAAAAATATATTTTAAAAAAGTACATCCCAAAAGAAGGTTAATTACTATTAGCACAATTAAATAGATCCTAAGCATGATAGGTCTTGCCAGTCAAAGAGATTGTTAAAGTCTTTGCCCAATCTTATACTGGCCGCATTACGTCCTCTGACTGGGCCCTGTGGGCAGCATGGATTCCTGCTATGAATGACTCATCTGTGCACACAGACCTGTACCCACACATTAGATCACCATAGCACCTGTAAACACACTAGCAGTTGCTCTGCCAAGGCAACCCAGCATGTCCTCATGACATGGCGATAGCAGACTGGCTAGCAGCCAGGTGACACTGCTGCTCCAATGTTGCATTGACGTTACATAGTAACATTTTCACACTTTAGCACACATATTACACGATTCAGTTTGGCAATCTTTCCTTTGTCTTGTTGTGAAGTCAATGGGGCTGTTGTGTGTTGTCTTTTAGAGCTACTTAGTGAAGCAGATAAAATTGATTTATGTAATATGAGCCTTCAAAAAAAGCCTTGAAACAACCCCATTATTATTGCTATTGCGTTTATTTTTAACTACCAACGAATGTGGAACAAATTGACCAATGTCTGTTCTGTTTGTTTGTAATATAACAATACCCTTCATTCACCCCAGTCAGTGTTTCAAAAATAGACTTGATGGCATCTGCAAATGTCCATTTTTGTGACATTTTCATCAAAGGAACATGTCCTGTGGGAGAGACTGAATGGTTGTGACGTCAGTAAAGCAGCATGCAGAGCCCTTCAAAGCTCCTGCCCAACAAAAGGAAAAGGAAATTGATTTGAGCGATTTATCCTCCTGGCAAAGGCTGAGTGATGCCTTTCCTGCATTCTTCTTTTGTGTTCTGCATTCAGGATTGTGACCCTGAATGCCGAAACCTTCCATCTTTTCCAGGGCGAACAGACATCCATCTCGGGAGACTTCACCTCTGATGGGCAGCAGTGAGAAGTTACACCTTTCCTGATTTCAAGAAGACTCAACGTTTTGTGCTAGAATGTACTGTATGCCCTACCAAAAAAATTAAATAACACACTTCCCAGCACACATGGACATCATACAAAATAACTTTTCCAAATGGCTAAATTCACATTTGTTGTTCTATAGTGAATATCATATTTTCCATGACTTGTCTACATACAACAATAAACATAGAAAAGTATAGATTAAGGTCCTAAGAAGAGCACTGCTGAGAAAGTATGTTTCAGCAGATAGCTGTATAAATGGATGACATGCAAAAAAGCTACATACACTACCTTAAATGCGTCACAATATCTCCTAAAGGTAAATGATGCATTATAAGTTAAAGTGCAAATAGGAGTAATAGCTTGAAGCCCAGAAGCAACTATGATTCTGTTTGGCAGAGAAAGCTACGTAAATTTCTCTGGAATACCTTACAGGAAAAAATCATGTGGTATGACCACATGTCATCCTCTTCTATTAAGGTCAATAACCTCACAGTGAAATAAAAGCAACAAACTGTTTTAGTGCTGCCAAGTCACTATGTTTCCACTCATCTGATTTATTCATTTGTTTTGATCAAACTTGCTGGTACGTTTCCGACTCAACTAAGTACTGCAATGTATTAGGCAGGGCTGACTGAGCATTTTGTCTTGAATCAAGACTCATCAACAGAGCAGAGACTTTGTAATGGCCATAAGTGGTCTGTTAATGCTGAGACAAGGGAGTAAATCACTTCATTTGTGGCTTTGAAAGGGTCGTGTGACCTCCATGCTGATGTTCTATGCAGTAAAGACGAATGGCTAAGTGTCTCTGATCCCATACTCTACCCAGTGCTGGTGATTTGCACATTATGAAAGCTCCAGGGACATTGTCTACAAACTTCCAGCTCACTATTGGGGCTATCGTTAGAACGATAACCGTCACTTATGGCACATAGAATTGACAGGGAAAGGACCGAAATTGATATTTCTTTTTCAGAATACTTTGCGCCCAAATCAAAGTAACATGTAGACAGTTCATCTTATATTTTAAAACATGTTTCATCACTGAAACAAAGTCACACATAGACCAAAACATTTCCATTAACATGTCTATTCAAAGTACTTGGTAAAAAGCTGCTATATCACAGCAGATATCTGCAGAGTGATATACCCTTTGAGCACATTTTCGTGAATATTTTGCCCCTGGCAATTAACAAATAAACAAATATTAAAAATGCAAATAGTCTTATGTAAGACTGAATGAACACAGCAATACCTACACATTCTCTTTCATTCTCATTTTATGAACCCCACTCTTCTCTCTCTCTCTCTCTCTCTCTCTCAGGGTTCAGTGCTAAAGTCTTCTCCACACTGCAGACTTGTTGTCCATACATTTACATTGTCTGTCTACAATTTATAGCTTAGCTTTCAACTGCAAACACTTTTTCAATGAACATCCTGGTTTGCATTCAGTTGATGGTGTGGTCCTTAGCTCATAACCTATAATAATCGCTACCATTTCCACCATTTAAAGTAAAATAAACTTCACATATAAACATTGTTAAACAAAAAGATAAATCAGTTGATGTAGATTTCTTGTATGAGTGCCAACATCTGCATTATGTCCATAATGTTCTTCATTATGAATTGATTTCATAGTATTTTGGCACCAGTCTGAACTATGCCCAGAAATCCTTCTCTTTCTCCTTCTCCTCCTTCGCCTTCTCTGTCTCCTCATCTTCAATATTTAATTCCAGGGAACACTGGGCAGTAGGTCATGTAACAAACTACCAGACTGTTTACAAATTGGCAGCTGTGCTTGTATTGTCGATACTGATTCATGAAGCTGTCTCTAGGCCCTGCAGCCTAAATCACCTGCATGAAACCTCCAGTTACTGCATTTGGCTGCAAGAGAATGTTTTGACACTGAAAGATCTGCTGCGGCAATGCATACGATGGACGTATGAAATGTGCACTCTTTTACCTGTTCTGTATTCTTACTCTGCATGGAATAAAATGCTTTCTTTTTCCTTCTGTCGTCCCAGGTTGCTTCTGAAATTTTAGTTGTTTATAGCCATCAGGTTAATATGTGGACTGCAGATGTTGGCACAATGAGGATTTTAATGTAGGATGCTTTTGAGGTTCGCTATCAGTGCTGGCTGGATAAAAACTTGGACAATCTTCCAAATTTGAGAAAGACTGGAGATGCCAAATAAAAAAATAACTACATGCCTTCTTAGTAGTCAGATGTATAAGAAAATTTGCTCTATAAACTCTGACCCTTAAACACTGATTCTGATGCCCCCCTCCCCTTCGTCTCTAAGTGTCCCATTTGGAAATGAACAATATTTATGACAGTGATAAATTCTGACCAATTTACAAAAATGATAACCATCTTCACTGAAGAGTTTATTCTTAATAAAAACATGAAAGTTCAGATGAAAAGGTTATACAGAGAAGGAAAGGGAAGATGGAGTACCATGACCAAGCTTTGGCAGTCAGCAGAGTCACGGATCATTTGCCACACCGAGGATCGATATCTTGCACTTGGGTTCCATCACATGAATTATTCGAGTTTTCTGCCTTTTCCAGAACAAATTGCCTCACATCAGCTTCAAACATCTATGCGATTTAGCGCTGTGCGTTTTAAATGCATATCACAATTGTAATGCCTCAAAATAATGTACAGATGAAAAATATAACCCAGTTAAAGTATTTATTTAAACGGAGTTTCATTTTTGAATAGACTGTCTTTTTTCCCATAAAGTATAAATGTATACTCTTAAGTGTGCTTTTGTGTAAATTTGTGCATCTAAGGGAAAAAAAAACCCCACCTGTGCATCTGATGGTCTGTGGGTGTGTGGTTTCTTTTTTTTTTTTGAATGAATTAATGAATGAATGAATGAGCTTTCAGAGGCATGGTGATGCAATAGGTAGCACTGTCGCCTCACAGCAAGAAGGTTGTGGGTTCGAATCTCGGCTTAGGGCCTTTCTGTGTGGAGTTTGCCCATTCTCCCTGTGTCCACGTCGGTTTCCTCTGGGTACTCCGGTTTCCTCGCACAGTCCAAAGGCATGTCGGTAGGCTAATTGGAGACACTAAATTGCCCATATGTGTGAGTGAATGGTGTGCGTGCCCTGCAATAGATTGTCGGCCTGTCCAGGGCGTATTCCTGCCTCTTGCCCAATGCACGCTGGGATAGGCTCCCCCTGCAACCCTTCTCAGGATAAGCGAGTATAGACAATAGATGGATGAATGAGCTTTATTGTGTATTCAGAGATTTGACTCACATATATTTTCTCTTCCTGTATTTAAAATCTAATAGAATCTATGACACAGCCACACAGACCGGGATATTGTGTGGCTCTGTCCTTCACAAGCCATCTCTGTTTCTTGCCTCATCTTCTCATCGGTGGGGAGCCTGAATGGGTTGTTTATCTCCATCTTTGTGAAACTGGATCCTGGCGCTCTGTAGGTGGCATGCGGGGCCAGGGTTATCAATTCAAGGTGCTTTTCAGTTTTGAGGTCAGGGCTCAAGTCTGATGATTCATATCAACAGGTGAAAATGACAGTTGAAACAGAGGCTGGAGGATGGCTGTACAGGTTTCACATCCCCTCAGCAGAAGACAAGGTGGAAGTTTCATGGAGAAATGAAAGAGGGGGACATAAACAAAACATCTGACCCTCTCTAACTTTACAGAGAAAAACTGCTCTTGTGCATATACACCCTGGGAACATCACAAAAAACAATTTCTGTTGAATCAGCTCTTTCTAAAAGAAGTAATTGCATTGACCCTGAAAAAAAAATGGGTTAAATATGTAATTGTTGGAGATACTTAAAAGCTGTGATATTTGAACCTTTTTCATTGTTGGAGTGAAGCTTGACAGAGAGAGTGAGCGCACAGAAATCTCCACACAATTAACTATCAAGGTTGGGTGATAGGCAGGTTAGGTGATATGCAGTCTCAGACTACATCAGCTAAATAAACTTAATGACCAACATTCAGGGGGAAAGCAGCATAAAGCTTTGTTTTTTGAAGACAGCATGTTTATCTCTTCTATATTTGCGTGTCATCTTCAACACTGTGAGATGGTATGCCCTATATTTATATCAGGAGCAACATGAATATTTGTTTGCAGCTGTAATTGATGATCTGCTGTTTATCTGCTGACATGAAACAAAATTTCCTGCCCTTGTTAAACAATCATGACTACTGTACTTTAAGTTGACCATAAGGAGAGGCCTGACATTGTGAGACTGTGTGTAAACACTAAAAATAGCAACGACTGACAGGAGGTATTATTTCAAAGCGTGTGCTGCTGGAATGAGGGGTGAGGCTCCTGAGGTTTTTAAGCTTGGCAGGGAGCAGGAGAGTCACACTGGGGAGTGTCTGACTGCCTGTGCCCCCCCCCCCCCCCACTTCAGAACTATCAGCTGCTGTCCCACTTCCACAACTGTCACTGTCTCATCAAAGAAAAACAGGCACTGGCAGAACGACTTGCATGGGACACCAACGAGATCACCTAAATATTGAATACATTTATATACGTAAAAATGTAAATGAACTGAGTGATATCAAACAAAGATAGCTCTTGCTCCGCACATTTAATACACATGCCTGGCATAAGAGGACTCTGGATAATTTTCCTATTAGTTAAACTGATGATTAAATAGAGAAAAAGTGTATTGCCTATTAGCCTATACCTCACACAATGGTTGGAGAAAAGTATATACAGTAATATACAGTATATACAGTATAAGGTATATATATATATATATATATATATACATACATACATACATACAGTGTATATTACAGAATTATTATACATAGCATTTCAGGGCACCATAATGTCTGGGACATGTTTTAAGGGAGTAGTCATGTTTCACACTTTGTTGCATATCCTTTGTGTGTAATGACTGCTTGACATGAATCCACCAAAGTCCTGCATTAAATGATAGAATCAATATATAATCCCTCCATTAGAAATGATGACCTGAACTTGGTAACCATGATACATCCCCATTCGGCCATTCATAGTGGCCTGCTTTTTTCCACACTAAATCGTTCATCGCTTGCAATGTAAATATATAATTTTCTCATTTTTAGAAGATGACTTCTGGAAATAAGGCTTGCATGCAAGTATTGAGTAGCCCTGTCTATCAAACAAGTCATAAAGTGTTTATAGTACTATGCTATTGTAATGTGAAGGGTTATTATGGTTCAGGAAATATTTCAGACATTTTAAGGCACTTTTCCATTTTAGCACTGTACTTTGTGGTTAAGACTGGGATATTGACAATTATGCAGAGGGCAGGCAAGGCTGAAACAGGATACCTCCAGCTTACGGGAAATACAAATTATTATTTACATGCTCTCAGACATCATCACACCCATATTTATTTCAGTGGAACTACCACATCCCTTGAAATATGGAGACATGGATAAACATAGATGATGAACGAAGATCCATTATTTAATTACTGGTCCCCTTTTGATACAAGGCCATTTGTAGGAAAGAACCGAAATTACACAGCAAGACTTTTACAGAAAAGCTGTATTAAGATTTAAAATAATGACACAAATGTGCAAAGAGATTGTATCACATACTGTATAAATTTCTTATAATGAAGATCTGTTATTTGTATTTGTATTTGACTTGGCCAGGAATTGTTTGGTAGCTTCATGTTAATTTATTATGCTGACAAAACCTTCTGAAATTTAGGCAGTTCTGAAATACTATAATATGGCATTCAGTTGCAAGGCTTGTGTTTAGAACATGTTTTGCGTATTTCTGCCTCTTTAGTAAGCAGACAAAAATTTGATGAGACAGTGAACAATGCAAACAGGCAGAAAATTCAAGTTGGAGTTATCATTGTTCAGCTATAATGCAGCAGGAAAAGCTGTCTGTGTTAATTTGTGGATGTGGTGCTTGACAATGTGATGCCATTTCTGCTGCCAAGCTTATCGGATAGGTAATTTTGATGTTTGATGAATATGTGTATTTCACCTGAAAAATAACATGCTAAATAGTTATGAATTCAGTATCATAGAATTTAATTAAAACACTAATCAGTATACTCAGACTTGTATAATCAATCAAATCTGTTAAGATATCACACAAGTTAAACCACACACACTCTGCACCCATTGATACAAACAGTTTGCAGAGAACATATGGATGACAGAAAATGATGGTAGATGAAAGGTTGCAAACCCTTGGAATAAAAATGGAGCATATTTCAATTTCATCTTCTTAGTTTCCTATGCAGCCATGTTTTAAGAAGTAAGGGTCGGATGTCTCTTTGAAGGGTTTCAGGAAGATCAAACATCCTGTGCTTTCAACTTCAAGTAGATATCTTTCACCTTAGTTACACAGTTCAGGAACCAAATAGAGAGACATCGTACAGAGATAAGAGCTGTTCAATGCAGTGGAGACCTCTGAGGCCTACCATTATATTCCTCCATTTTAAAATAGGTCATGGCAAGAGAAAAAGTTTCTCATTGATAATCAAGGCTGATGGTACTCACAATGTAATTGTAAACCCAACACTGTAGAAAGTCAAAAACGAACACTTTGTATCTGAAGAAGTCAATACTGTAGAAGTTGAAAAAACAAATGCCAGGAAATGTTGTTTGCAGATTTTGGTGCCTTTCTTTCCCTGATGGTGTCCAATGCATCTAAAACCGTTCATACGTAAAGCAACTCATTCATATGGCCTTTCATTGTGATCACAGTTTTTATGAAACAAAATGCATATTGATAAAGAGTGTGGTATAAATGCACCAGATGAAAACAATCACCACTGAACGATTGGCATGGTCATTTTTAAACATTTAAAGAAAAACTTACTTACTGGCTATAAGGTTTTCTATCTTTTTTCTGCAAGTATTTGCACATTGAAACAGTTTCAGAACAGGTGCAGAGCAGGTTAGCTCCCATAAAGTGAATGTTTTGATGCCAATACTAGATGGATTTATTTTAGTCAAAACTTCAAAGAAAAGACCATTTGTTCTTTGAGGCGAACCCACGTACCCCAGAAGGTGATTTGTTCTTTACATATTTATTCTTTTGTGGCATTGTGGCATTGTGCATCCTCTTCTAAATAATTATGTAGCCTGATAAAGCATTCTTTTGGCCTTTACCCCATGTGTGGTTTCCAAAATGTATGACATTTTCTTCGGACAATTTTGGACAGCATCAACTGCTGCCAAAAGTTTATTGATCTACTCAAAAATATAATCCAACTTTTTACCACTGACCACATTTTAAATTTGTCTGCTGTCCATAAAAATGTTACATTTTTTTTGTTAAGTCGTCACCAAAATATGATTAAGGAATTTCCTGCTATGCTGAAACTTTACTAAGAGAGAAATAACACTGAACATACAATGCAGTAGCTTTGTGTGCTCAATGTGAATTTATTACACCTATGACTAATGCAGTTGCAATGTACCTTGTATATAATCTAGAAGCACATAGTAATATAATTATTCATATGGTATGTTAGCCTGGAGTTCTGAAAAAGAGGCCATGCTAAACTTGCTCACCAACTTAAACCAACCCCATCATGTAATTACACATTTATCTGTTTTGATTTATGTAATGAAATCAATGCATTACTTTGCAATTTTACCAGCAAAATGTTGATGGAGCACAGATTCCTCATTCAACATAAGTGGTCCAGTATATGGTATATGTGGAAGAGTAGCAGGGTAATGGCAGTGTTAATGCAGATTGAATGTGTTGAATGAACTAGGGAGGTTGAACAGATACCCATCAGCGACCATACCACCATATACCCTGCTCCTGCACAATGGCTGAATCTAAAAAGATGTGAGCACAAAATGGCAGCTGTGTATCACTAAAGTGGGTGCTGCACATTGCTGGGGGTTGAGGGGAGTTTCTCCTTTCACTCTAAAGGGTGCTAGCCCTTAAGTAGGAAGAAATCTGAATCTGTGATAGCTGCGACAATTTAGTACCTAATTGAATTACCTTCAGATCCACTTGTAAAGGAAAATCTGTGAAAATCTTTTAATTAGTAGTTATATCTACTCTGTCTCTGAGGCTCCAATCTTGTGACAGGTACATTTGACACGGAAAGTGATAAATCAACCCAATTTATTTTGTATTTCAGCCATGATAATGTAATAATCTCAGTCAGAGCATGTGTCAGAATCAAATGGAGAAAAAGCTTGATAAGGCAAGTTATATATAATTGATATCATTGCAAAGACAATCAGGTAATATGATATATTAAAGCAAATGGTGAAACAGTAATTCAGGCAGAAACATAAACAGGGATCATAAAATGACTGAATTAGGAATGCATACAGAACAGATAAAAAATGAAAGCAAAATTAGAAACATAAGTTCAGCATTCACTATATTCTATATGCATATTCTTCATATATACTGTTTGTGTAAATTTATCCCTCAGAAAACCGGAGGTGACAATGTGGATGAAAAACAAATTGCTGGGGATAAGAACTACATGAAAACCAAGCAGCAGGCCCTTCCCATTATGATCAGAAGGTGAAGTTAATACATATGTAATGGGAAATACAAGCTCTATGCGGCATAGTTACCTTTACTTCTGTATATGTGAAAAGGATTTTTTTCGGTTCACTTTGGATTCTAAACAAGGAAGTTAAATCGTTACATATAATGTTACTTTGTTCAGAAATATTTGCTTAAAAAGAAACCTTAAACAGTCTTTTAAGTATTTGGTGGTGAAACTAGATAATGGTAAAATTAAAGTTTTCTTCTTTTCTTACACTGATGGCCACACATAAATCTCTAGATAGCAACCTCCTTGGTTTCAGAGGAGCAATGTTTCCCTCTTAAACAAGCATATGCTTTGACATTTTTGAAGATGAAGCATGTTATCTGGCTTCCATATGATGGACAATAGCACAAAAGTGTAGCAGCTCCCACAACACACTGTAGCTTTCTACCAGTGACATCATTGCTGACACAGGAACAACAAAGCAGACTTCAGTCTTGTCTACAGCATCATTAAAGGTATAGAACTGATTGGGGGCAGATTAAAAATAAAATATCGGAAAATCCATTAATGCTGTACTGCTGTGATGTGGGGTTTCATGTCTTTTTAGCTTAGCTCAAAAGTTGAATGCACGTCATATACTTGAATACATTTCCTAATGGGATCATTAATGTGAGATCTACCTTAGTTAAGATTTACTAAGCACACCGTTTAGCATTTTACTCTTCTTCATTTGAGTCCTAGCAAGTGTCATGATCATGGTGTTTCAGGAAGCTGAAGGAGCTGCTTTTGAAAAACAGACAAAGGCAGGTCTGTTGTAAACAGCGACCCTCCCTGCCCTGTATTCTTACAGGCCTCATCCACTTAGCCTTACACAGTCAGCAGCTTGTTCTGCTGCAGCCGCCACCGCCACACACGTACAGTACGAGAGGGTTATAGCACAATGGTTTTGCCATAATTTCAGGGCCTCAATGAATATGTTTATTCGAACCCTTTGAGCCCACTGTAATATAAGCTACAGAGTAAGCAAACTCTGGGAACCTTGAGATATGAACAAGTAGCATTACCAAGAAAAGTAAGATAGCATCTAGAGCAGTGAAAATGTATTTTATATTCCATGTGGCACCTGGTATTCAATAGCTCCTAATGAAGGCCTCTCTTGTTACATGAGGGACAATGATAAAATGCCTTAGAAATATAAAGAGCCATTCTTTCAACTCTTGTTGTGCTGAAAAAAAGTTAAAACCTGACATTATTTTATCTAATAAAAAGAAAAATATTCTAAAATATGACACACTAAGTACAGAAAAAGAAAAAAAGGCAGACAGTGCATGAAGTCAGACCTATAAATACACATTTGATGACGCAGGTTGAATCCACATGTTTTCCAGGTACACCATGAGTAGAAATGTATTGGATATCATGCATATCTTCATAAATTATTGTTTTATATATTACAGTACATCTTTTGGCCATGTGGTACAAAGGACTGCAAATATGGATACATTTAAGCAGATCTTGGCATATTTATGTCCATGTTTATCCACAAAAATCCTTGAGATGGACTAGGGTCTCGAGTGGAGTCGTAGTTGATGCTTTTCATAGGTTTGTTACACCTACCAGTATGTCATATCTGAAGACTGGTGGTGCTCTCTATAACTCTGAGAACCTCTGTGTTTTTGGTCCGGGATCCCCCACAGTTGGGGATTCTGTGTAGAGGTAAATCCACTTCTCTTTGAAAATGAAAAGTGTGCAGTCTACATGGCAGCCTGAAAATGGCCATTGGGGACAGCAAGAATGTCCAGGGTCACCAGACGCTATTGTGCGCAAAGCTTGAAATAGCTGCTATGCTATTCTCTCCTTGTGTACAAAACACCACTGTATGAAAATATTCCAACAATGCAAATGTTTACTGAGTTGAAATGTTTTATCACAATGCTTTGGTTCCACTAGAGACTGAACTGATTTTAGAGGCAGTAGGCTACAACCCTGACAACATCGCAGTTCTGAGATCATCTAGAGCTATGCAGCAAGTTTAAGACACACCCTTGGATGACGATGGTTGTAAATGTGTGAGTGAGTTGGGAAACGTGCAGACCTTGCTCATCTGAGCTGTGATACTTCGCATTGAGTTCCCTTGTGTGTTGTGATGAATACATATCTATGTAGGTCAAAGCCAGTAGAGATACATTCTCTTTACCCAGTTCATGTCATAGTATCCTGTTCAGCAACACCCTAATCTGGATGATTTACAGTACTAAACCAGCATTTTAACTTCAGTTATACTCCTGGATATTTATTGTGCCTGTCAGAATTTGTACCTCTCAGCAGTCTCCAGGTTATATGCCCAATTCCCTAATGAGAACACCACAGTATTTCCAGAAGTTAGTCAAACAGGGGTAGTTTCTAGAATTGTGTGGCCTTTGCTATCTAAGATGGTTGCTCCATCCTTTGGATAAAAAAGACTATCATCCTGGGTGAATAAGGCATGAGAAATACATTCTTTCCTTTCCAGAGAAATCACTTTACTACTTTTAGAACCACTGATAATATCTTCTAATTAATTTCCATTTCCAATGTGAAATATAACAGCATTGCAGAGTATCTCCATATGGTTTATATTCCTTAATAATTTATGTGATTACCTATTATAACAGGCAATTTAATTTAAATGTTTACCAGCATATAGGGCTTAAAAATATGTCTGATTAAACTTCCAGTTGGTAACGGTTTTATTGAACATTTAGCTATATTTATCAAAATGCGTATTGACTAAATGTGGCTTAATACCATGAATAACAGCGATTAATACAATTGTATGATAATCTACACATAAATAATTCAATATTAAAATAAAAATAATCATATTTATATCTGCTAACTGGGCTTCTTTCCTAGAAACATCCCTGAGAACAATTGCAATGTCAAGAACATTTGGATTCACCTTTGGAGTTGCAAAATCGGTATTCAGTGACCTTTCACTGCATGCCAAATATTAAAGTTTTATCAGAAAAAGTATGTTAAATTTGAAGGAATTAGCAGAACTAACTAATGACCAGTCGAAGTCATCATCGGTGAGGATACAGGGTTGTGATTAAACGAAAGCTAATGTATTAAAGTTTCGTGAGATTTCCTATTACAGTATATAAGGAAGTTTCATTTTTTCCAGTTAAAGGCTCACTAAGTTCTATTATTATAACGCCGCATTTTGTTGTCGGTAAGAAGAGGTGCGAACTTTATGCAAATAATGAGGAATCCTGATAGGCTGGTAGGCATAGTTGCTCGTCAGTGTGGTGTCGTGTTACACGTCGGACCCGATGCGAAAGGGCCGGTGCTTCGCGTTATTTATTTACTCTTAGGAATGAGACCCTTGTGTACAGGGGTGAAGTGAATGCGTGCTTTTATTACTACTTCGGTGCAGACGCTTTGAGTTTTAATAATGGAAATGAAAGATTCCGGCAGCGTTATATTGACAGCTTATCATTCGTATTCTCCGCCAAGGATACAGTTGGTGGAGGACGGTTTTGCACAACCTCTCTTTCCCGTACACTCTACTTTAAATAGGTAAGTGAGACGCCAAACGCTTTCAGCCATGTAGCTCAAAAGACAAAAGTGTGAAGAGCAGATGTTTGCAAACATTTACCACGCTTGTGTAATTAATATACGATGTTTTGTCATGAAAATTAAATTCACCCTTTACCTATACCAAATGCAAAACCATTCATATTTTCCGGTAGTTTTCATGACGAGGCTTGAACAAACTATAACACCACTTAGATTCAGATGTGTACTGCAATTAAATATCTGCAGTTAAATCTGGATTTGGATTAATACATTGTAAAGCAAGTATATTCTAGTTAATGGTAACTAACTGGACTACTAGTAATTGAATTATTTATGTTGGCAATCCGTCTTATTCAAATATTCCTCTGTAGTAAAGACTGGTTATGTTTGCAAAAACTACCAATTTTCATGCCATTTGTGTAAGTATAGTGATTACTTTTTAATGACGGGTGGATAATTCTTCCACAGCAGCTTTGCCGTTTACCTAAACAGGATGTCGGGCCTGTCGGTGTGCGTTCGTTTGAAGCAGCTGAGACAGATAAATCTCTGTCTAGTCTGTTTTTAATTTTTACCTTGCACACACTCATCAGTCTCCAAGGCTTCTCTACCAGAATGCCACAGGTTGTAAAGGAGCACACTATAGCTGGTTGTCTGGCCTACAGTCCAGAATGTGTGTGATATTCACAAAATGATTTCCAATTGGTGATAAACCTGTGTAGTCACATGTTTGCAAAAACATTTTCGGTTTCTAAAACATCTGATTTGACTATATTCATACAATATCAAGGATAGCCTTTTCATTGTCTATAGTAGATTTTAGCTGTTGAAAACTTTAGTTTAGAAACTGATAAATGTATATGCAGGGTTCAAAACTTTCCCAGTCCAATGTCATGTCATGATGGCAAGACTTCAGAAGTCGATACAGCTATTTTGTCCAACAAAGCTTAGACTGTGTGCAATACAATAAGGACCCCAGTATCAGAAAGTCATTGAGCCACAAATCCAAGGCCTATGATGCAAACTTACTATGGAATTAAGCATATATAATGCAAAAGAGGTACCGGTCTTGAGATGTGGATTTACTTTTAAAGTAATTATTTGGTTTTATGCTATTCTCTTCAAAGAAAATTTCACCCCACTTTCATACCTATTTTTCAACGGATGGGACAATACTGACTAAAGGCTGGCTGAACTTGGCTAACAAGGCTTGCTAGCCTTTCTGTGTTTTTTTTTTTTTTTGTACTAAGGCTTTTAAACATGAAGCAACATTAATTTAAATAGAATGAGAGGTACTTGCTGTTGTGTTAATCTCATCATGCAACAAAAGCATGGTCACAGACTTACATTTCACTTATAGTGGCTTTAGTCGCCTGGCTAATATTAAAATTAGACAAAAAACACAGTAAAAGAAAAAAAAACTACAGTGAGCTGTACCATGGTCCAAAACCAAGGGTTTGTGAATGTACCCAGAAATTTAATGTTGTGAATAGCTTCTTGTGAGGTTCTTGAGAAATTAGCGAAGAACTAGCCATCAAATCTTTAAATATTTACATTGCAACAGAGACAGAGAGACATGTTTAGCTTGTCAGGATTATATAGTATATGGGACTGGTGATAGGTCACATACAGCTGTTATTTTGCTGAAACCTTTATGTGATGTGGAGCTTATGCTTTCTTGCGTAGAATGGGTGATTTAAAAAAAACAACAACTAACATACAATACAATTCAAATCAATAAATGACCTTCATGGTTAAAAATGGCCATCCACACTGATAATATGTGGTCTGGAAGTTTTGACTATACCATCAAGGTTAAAAAAACACAGGGCACACTACACTTTTGCCCCTCCTATTAGCTTGTTCTCTTTTTGTCAGAGGCAATGCGATTCATACGGGCGAGTCCTAGTGCTGTTCTTCATATTTCCTACAAACACTACACGTAATTCCTCAATTACAGTTGGCTCAGGATGCAGTTGTTTGCACAAACATTTGCATCAGGGATTACATCAGTAAGCTATTTTACTGATAATTGCAGGAATGTGCTTGATTTAACGAAGCATATAAGGACTGAAGCACATTTCAGTACAATTGCAGCCGTTCTGCATGAGTTTTTTTTTAAATCAATCTACAAAAGCATGCTCATAGCAGCATATTAGTTAAATTAATGTTTACTTGCCCTCAGCTGCTTGGTGCCATTGGAAGACAAATTACTAGCCTTGCATAGTATCTTCATGGCTTTTTACAAGTGCGGCAAGGTGGTGCAGTGGGTAACACTGCTGACCAGCAAGAAGGTCCTTGGTTCGAATCCCTGAAGTTTGCATGGTCGTCCCGGTACTCCGGTTTCCTCCCACAGTCCTAAGACTTGCAGGTCAGGTTAAATAAAGTGGAAATATTGCCCTTAGGTATGTGGCATGAGTGAATGAGTGCTCCAGCAGACCCCCCCCCCCAAAAGGTGACTTATTGGTATGCCCTACCATTATGAGTCTTGGTTTTATAGCATTATTTCTTTGCTCTAACATCTCCCAATTAGTTGAAAGTTAGTTATTTTTTCCTCTAGACACTGAAACAGCACTACTGTGAAATGTAATGAGCACTGAAACAGTACTACTGTAAAATGTAATGAGCACTGAAACAGTACTACTGTAAAATGTAATGAGCACTGAAACAGTACTACTGTAAAATGTCACAGGCACTGAAATGGCTGGAATGGCATGATGGCACGTGGGCTGATGCATTAGGGTCACTGGCTGAATTACTTTCAAAGGGCCCTTCAGCTGAGCTTTGTTCTATACAAAAGCATGTCCCAGAACTGTGGATATACTCCAGTTTTAATGCGTGAAAGTTGATCATTTTTTTCTTTAGCTCTATCTCTGCCATCTCCTGTGCCAGCAGAGTATTTGCATGTAAATGATTGTTTTTATCTACATCTTTTGATATAAAGAGCTTGTTGGTGAAATTTTGTCACCCTGCTATGTCCAGTTTTGATTTCATTATTTTTAATGAGTACACATACAGACTGGTGTGTAAACACGCTTTCAGCCACAATTTTTAAATTCATCTGTTGCCAAGTTGTGCGCAACAAAGGTGGTGCGTAGCGATCTTCTGCCACAGGTATTGTACAGCATAGAGTGATAAGGGACACAATTGCATCCTGTTTCAACTTCCTCACATAAACAGTACCTTTGTTTTTGGTTAGCCAGGCTCAGTGCTCACAGCATGTAACAGATGAACCATGCTATCATGGAATGATTCACGATTGCCCATTTTCTCAGAGATAGAAAAAGCACTGATCTCCTGAATTCTTCCAAAAACCTGGTGTAGATTTTGATAACTCCTTCCATTCCAATGAAAGTTGCCTAAGCAACGTAGCGTTTAAATGAGAACTTCAGGATTTAATTGCATTTTTATTTATTCCTCCTATAATGGAAAGTTATAATATATGATAACAAATGATAATATTTGGAGTTATGGTTGTCTACATATCTTGCCTGTCATATCCTGTATCTGAAGTACACTCCTTTGACTTAACTATGCATCATTACTGCATTGAGAGTGGGTGTGGCTCTCCTGGTGATGCAAAATGTGTCACTTCAGCGGAATGTTGCCAGGGCATGTGATGGACATGAATGAATAATGATTGGCATATTTGTGTTTGGCACATTTTAGGGTGTAGTTCCCTTTTATAACAGCAGCTTGAATCATGGATTGCAAAAAAACTCATGTAGTAATAATTACAATAACTCTCTTATCAATATCATACCTATAGATTTGCTCCAAAATCTCCTGATAAACTTGTTTATGTACAGGCAGGCAGACAGAAGTCAAGTCAAGTCATTGCACAAAGTGCTTAACAGATTGATATGTACACACAGGTAGAGAAATACCCATGTGTGCATATGAATATAGTAAAAGAAAAAACAATTTATTGTGGTTTAAAATAAGTAATTTAGAAAAATACATCTGGCTAAAGCTTAATAAAAGAGAGATTTTAAAGGATGAGTTTTAAGTTTAGATTTAAAACTGGCTACGGTTTCCACGGTCCAAACGTCTGCCCATTAGAAATTCACTTATGGCACTTATGATTTGATCATAAGTTTGTGCATCTCGAGCTCTTGTGCTGCTTGTTTTTATAAACTTTGCTGACAGTTTTTATAGACTGAATTACAAGAGCACCAGGAGTCTGAGAAAGGGAGAGGGGAGGCATGGGCACACTTTGTGAGGGTGAAGGCCAGTGGGCAGCTGTGCTCTAAATGTGTTGAGGTAGTCTGGTAGCACACGATGAGAAGTGGGCCAAGCCCAGCCAACAGGGAGTTTCAGTAGTCCACACTACTGCAGACACTGCATAGCTCCTTTTTACCATTCAAATTATATTTATGAAAGGGCAGTATGCACACTGACTGAGCTCAGTGCAGTATTAGACAATTGTAGCACATTTCAGTCCAAAGTTTGCAGTGCATTGCATAACATTCCAGTTCTATTCCACGTTATGAAGAGGACAATATAGTACAGTATAATCCTTACATATCTGAGGTCAGTCTCAATGTATGGGTAATCCCTTTTGTAAGGTACACATTATGTTGATTTTAAAGCCAACAATGAGAGCAGATTCTCTTTTTGGCAAGAGGTTCAGATACACACAGAGTTGTGAAGACACGCAAAAACACATTAATTAAAACTGAGGAATGGCTGATTTATGACCCCCTCCCCAGTGTGTGGTTTTAAGATTAGATCAGTAAATCTGGAACCGAGCCTGTGAAAAAATTAGGGGAATGATTAACTTTAGAAAATGTTTGACAAATTGTGGAGTTGAGTGGCAGAGCTAAAAATAGAACTATGACTTCATTACTAAAAGAATGGGGAAAAGAACTTCCTGGTATGACTTTTGGAAATGCTGCTTGTCGAGATTCCGGCTCACTGTCAACAGGATAGGAGAGGGTATGGTCGGGCTAAGTGTATCGCTTTACGCTTCTCGCCCAAACCGCATATATTTCTCTCACTTTTTGAGGAGTCTTACCAGGACTGAAGGGCAGCAAGCATGCACAGGTAAAAAAAATCCCACTTGTCTCTTATACCTGTGTATTACACTGACTAAGGTAGAATCTGAAAGCAGGAACGCAGTTGATGACATGTTTTCGCAAATGATATGTGTGTTCGCAAAATTGGTGTTCCTTTCATGTGCCAGTAGTACTTTAAAAATACACAGCACACATATCTTTGCTTAAAAAAGGACAAGCATTTGATGAAAGGAAAATGCTTTTGACTTTCCATGTTTCTTGTTGTTAAACAGAAAAGTTTTATATTTTGTGTGTATTTTGGTTTGTATATATTAAACTTTAGTATGTAGTTAAAATTAAAACAAAAAATGAAAAGACATGTATTTTGAGAAAAGGAAGACTTGCTTATGTGTTTTTACATATGCAGTGTAAAAGTGAAAGCATTAAAGGAGTTTGAGTTACAGGGAAGCTTGAATGTTAACAGGAGACTGGCTGATATTTGTTTTACAAAGGTTAACATTTGAAGTAGGCTAGTTCTTTTCATGATGTTGATTTATCTTATTGTGATGGAATGAATGATAAAGCACTCTTGTATAACCTTGAATACGATTAAATGGTCTAGTATGCATAATTTTGTTTAATAAATTACTGGACATGACAGCAGCTTACTTTTATTTTGACCACCAGAGTGCTGTGTCTTTAAATTTCTTTAAAAAGTGTAATGAACTGTAATAAAATAAGCAAACAAATTAAGCAAAATAATTTTAAAAATCATATACCGAATAATGATGATTATGTTTTGCTCCGTCTTTCGTCAAATCAGGTGGGATTCAGGCATTAGCCTACATTAACATCTTCATGTTTAACATCTAGCCTATTTCTGAGCTCACATCACCTGAAAGGCTACTGTAGGCTGTACTACGTCTTTAAGAGTGATTGTAACATGGGGAAGGTTGCATAGCTTGTTCATATGCATTTCATACTGTGAAGTGGAATGTTTTTCCTACGAAGGACCTCAAGCATGGAATAGGCCTGCACGATTGTAGTTTCACCCTGGTTTCGGTTCAGTGAGCCTGCCTCTCTGGCTGCTTTGCATAGCCTGGCAGAAGAGGGCAGTGGAGAAAATCAGGCATTTGAATGGGAAATTTTCACAATTGAATTGACAATAGAAGGCAATGGGCTGAGAGTGCATTTCTCTGCAAGTGGTTTGGAATGAATGTAACCTGTGCTTGGTTATCTTCGATGCTTCTCTTTTGGTACAGACGCATGGCATTAGCCTTTCCCAAATCAGCTTGTTAATTCTGATGTCACCATTGGTTAGTTGTGGAAGCTAAATGGTGTAGATAAAAAAGAAAGAAAAGAAAATAGACAAGCTGAAGCCTCATTTGATGTTCTTATCGATTTCTATGCTGTTTTGCGTGTAATCAGCTTCTCACTCTGATCACAAAATCATGTCAACTGTGGAAAAACATGACCTTTTCAAATAGGGAGGAATGTTCGTGTGAACATGTTTTCCTCTGCATTTATAGCACTATGAAAGAGTTCTTTGTGAGGCTCATGCTGTCTGATGTATTTGATAAACAATGATCAGTGTTTGTGAATGTTCGAGGTATGTTTTCAAGGGAATTGCCTGTGTAAAAGCTAAAGTAAATCATGTCCTGACGGATACCTGCAGAACTGTGTGCTTAGCTCTTATTCATTATTCAAATCCATTAGGGTAAACAGAAAGCTACTTCCATCTGGCATTCAGTTTTTTAAACATGTCTTTCATTTTAAGACACTTAGGTAATTGAGCCACAGTTTCAGTACTATTAAATTCAAACATAAGACACTTTTGTAAAGAACTGATGCAGTAATGGTTTGTGGAATCTATGGAAACATGGAGCATCCATGTCTAACTGCACTGTTGACCATTCATTGACTTCTTTATTGCTTAAACAAATTTTACTTTTACATTGTACCTGTTTCATGGTATGTGTGATAGAAGGTCTTAATCATGCTCACAGTTCTTGGTTGGATGACTACTATTTCACTAACCCCCCTTGATCTGTGCGCAAGTTTATAAAATTTGTGTTTGAAACTGTCCTAACATTATACTGTAGTCACCACAACCTACTGGACTGTGAACCGAATGTTTAATGAAGTGTTGCAGGTCCAGTCATGAGTTAAAAGGATTCTGTTGAGTTTTCTTCTCACCCATATGGCCATTGTATAATGTCAGAAAATGTAATTTAGTTCTTTATCACAGCAATGGCTTCAGGGTCTCAAAACCTCCACTTTAGGGAGGAATGTAATTTAATTTTATTCCCTGAATGTTTATTGTACACATTGTTGTGCTTGTTTCATGAATTGTGATTTGATTGAAGTGTGGAAATCTGGCTCACCAGTGTGTGAAAACCCTTGGCTTGGCTAAAATGGGTATTTGTATTGAATTGGATTCATTCTGCCAAATGAACAGCGGAGCATTTCGGTACATAGAAGGAACTCTGTTTTACTTCTGAATTTGCATGTCAGCCAAATAAAATTGCTCGCAGTGTCTTACAATAACAACTTAATGAGATGATATTACATAAGTTAGGTGATTTATATGAGAACAACCACAATTTTCCCTCTCAGCCTGATCACTAAATAATAGATATCGCGTTGTAAGTACATGCACTATGAAAGGAGTGAGACTTGAGTGGAATGGTATTTTGGTTTATCATCTTCTGCTTATTGTAGGCCACTTGTGGTAAGAGGACCTGGTGCTTCTCTCTGTATTTCATCTGTGGGTATAACATTTCAAGTTTAACCATGAATCCAAAAGTGCTTGGCATATTTTGGAAGACTTGTATGCTATGCACTCAAAATAAGAGCACCATTTTTTGGACATGCATACCCAATAGAGAGGAAAATAAATTTTACTTAAGTTATAGTGTATAATTTTGGCAATGTGCCAAAGATGATTTAAGATTCCTGTTTTTCGGGGTGTTCTGTTCAACCATCCAGCTGGAACCTGTGCAGATTCCTCTTTTATGACATCACTTTAGAGTGTTCTTTTCATACCATAACATGAATACCATGACATGGGACTTGAATTGCATTTATTGACTGGATTTTAGAATAACTATAGCCTATATAAAATAAGAATTGATGAAATTAATTAAATGCATTCAGCCGTGTCATGTTCAGCGTCTCTCTTGTGTTCCTTGTTGCGAGGAAGCCGCTATTGGACTACATTATACCGTTACCCACCCATTTAAAAGCTATGCAGACAGTTAAATTATACTGTGCGTCTTGCAGAAAAGACGTTTACAAACCCAGGCTGATAAGCAAGGAATACAAAGGAAATTTGACTAAGCAAGTCTAGATTCAGTGTTAAGATATATGGCCTGATTGCTGACATTTTACAGCAAATGGTAAAAGATGAAGTCAAAAGTCAAGACTAAATTGAAGGTTAAAAGTATTGCCTAATTCTTTGAGGGAACTGAGGTGAGGTGAGCTGACCTTTTTGCTAAAAAATCCATCAAAACCTCTCTGCTTTCCTTGGGTGGAGTCCACCACTTTACTCTGTGCACTATGCTCTTTTGCCATACTGTACAAGCTCAATCCATAGACAGATTTCCGGCCATACTTTGGTTTGTGGTATTGATCTGTTTTTTGGGATACCCTGTAGATTGTCTACGTACTGCAGACAAGCTACTTATCAGTTATCACGCTGCTCTCCTTTAAAGGATTTTAAGAAAGAGAAGGCACTATGGTGAAAAGGCTTCTAGTAGTTGTCATCCTTCAGGGCCCTAACACAGATTTATGGATAGTTGGAGATGACTGCAGACTAAATATAGAGCCAGCCAGTTGCTGGATTCTGGGCACATGGGAAGGGCTGTGGGGCTCCTTCAATAGCAAGTGGATGAACATATGCTAAGGGCAGGTGCATGGTCTGAGTCATCTCCTCTGGGATTTGTAGTCTTGTTAATATTGGCTCTGTTGGTAATTTCTCCATGACATGATTTGGAGGTCTAATGTACAATATGGATAATTGCAGATACTTTTGACATTGAAGAACATACAGCATTGGTGTGGTATATAGCATCACTAATTTCCTTCAGATGGAAGGATAATTTCTCGAAGTTTTAAAATGCAGTCTAGAGTAATGTATTGACTCAGATGGTCAACCTAAATCCTGCTTGACAGATTGCCAAAATATTTATTAAGCAATGATAAAATATGTACTTCTTCATATAACGTAATATATTTGTATCTTGAAAATGTTAGATTTGATCTTTAACAGGACCAGAAATGAATCCATGGCATTTTGCCCTTTGTTGATAATGCTTTTGTTCAGTTATTCAATAATCGTAATTGTTCGTGGTCACTGTCTGATGTAGCAGACAGTCTCAAGATGTTTTTAAATTTAATACTTGTTCGGGTATTTTTCATCCATGATTGAGACTGGTAATTGTGTGCATTTCATTTCATTAATTTTTAATTGCTTTATGGAGAGACAGCCATTTAATCAGTTGCATTGAGCTACTTTTCTTGCAATATCGATATCGCACCATAATTCTGGTATTTACATTCTTTCAAAAATTAGGCCATGTTTGGGGGTCCCTCGATTCAGGCCTTGGGGTTCAGATCTCACCCCATTCAGGGGCTTTTTGGGAATCCTTCCCAGTGCCACATGTTTCCACTTGAGTCTTATTCTTCACTGACCTTCATACTGCCTTGGGGGGGTCATGCATTGAATTTAGCAATAAGCCCTTTGACTGGCTCTCCCCCAAATCGTATAAAAGCATTTGATTGTTTCTATCTGGTGAGTTGAAAAGTTGGTACACATGCTTTTTTTGTTCTTTCAATGACCTGATAGGTTTGCAGATTTGACAAAAAAGAACCTGTATGTGTAACATGTAAGAATGGCTGGTCCAGATGGTTTTTCAGTATTATTTTGCATGCTCTTGTCTGTGTGCAAGAATCTGCAAGAACACTGGTGGGCTGAAATCAAACTTCACTTGTGGTTGCACATAGTCTACTTGCTGTACTTTCTGTCTTCAAATTCAGATTTGTTTAATGGAGGTAAACATTGGCTCTACATTGAGGTGTTGACAATTATAAGGCACACACCATGACATTGAAATAGTGCTAGCAATGTTCATAATCTGATGTCCTTGCTCATGTTTGGTGGTAATGTGTATTTATGTATTTTATATTCTGTGCAATTTCTGTCTTCTGCAGCTTCCATTTGTAAAGAGGTATCTGCCAAATAAATGGTTATAATGGCAATCCCAACCTTATTGATTTTTCCAGTAATTTTGTGTACATTTTCCTCTGATAGACCCATTTAGTAACAGTGCCAGAAACCTACGAGGTTTAGATAAGCTTTTAAGAGGGTCTCTTTTTTCAATTTGTGCTTGAAAAAAACCATTCAGTGACAATGGGATGGGGAAAGGCAGGGAAATATGTTGAAAGGGGGAAGGAAAGAGAAAAAGAAAGGGAGGGGTGCAAAGGATGAGGGAGGGAAGAGAGCTGGACACTGGAGACCCGTGCCTTGTGTGGGCTCAGATGGAGGTATGTGGGAGGAGAGATGAGCTTGTTCCAGTGAGATCCTGGCTTCACCGGAGGAAATCCTGAGATACCACTGTTACTTTCTCCCTCTTTGTCTCCTTTCTCGTCATACTCTAACAACTTAGTTCATGCTGAAGGAAACCTGGCTGGCTTTCTGTCTGCGTAGTCTCGTAAATTCTTATTTGTCCTGCTGGATGAGAGATTGAAAAGGTAAAGTCTTATCTCTTTCCACTGACTGATTGTTTTCCATAGCTTTGATATTGTTTGCCTCTTGAGTGAACTTCAGAAATTATGTTGCTAATGTGCACTGAGAATGAATGATTTTATGACTGGGTTTAGAGGTGTGGTCTATTGGAAACATGGCAAATACCAGAACCTTTTAGTTTGTCAGGTATAGTTTGTGAGGGTGTTTTTTACAGGCAAGATTACTATTTATTAAACCTTTTTGCTTGTTTCACTGTGAAGGTACTGGTGGATATTGTAAATTTGGGAATTTAGTTTAGTGTAGGCTTGTCTAAAATGAGCAAATTGTTTAAAGACTTACTTACGTTGATTTTAACTTCGTACTCTAACTATGGATACCATTTCCTTGCTTGTTTAATTTAAAATAAAACATCAGAATAAAAAGGGTACTTGGCTGCATTATCCTGCACTTGTTTAAATGTATATTGAGAAACTAAGTGGGCCACTTTAAATGCCGTCGAATAGCCTGGGTATAAACATCAGTCGAGCCTCTTCTCTCAGGGAAGGCTGTTGCACTTTATTTCCCTCTGTGTTTACTACTTGTACCCCCAGGACAGTGAGAATTGCTCTGTCTTAATTCAGTCATTTGTGACACTGCTACTGACTCACAGGAAACTAGTGTGCGAGCGTGCATAGCACTCTGGCGTGGTCATCCATGTCTAAAACACCTCTAATATCAAACTGCACATCACTGTAGCTTCACGTACACTTTACGAGCACTTTCTCTTTTGCCTGCTTTTGAGATGACTCAAAATGCAATAAGTCTGTGTTATGCATACCTCCACTGAGCCAACCAGATTTTTCACCTTTGAATTCTTAGATTGCACGTCTTCCTCCTGCGCCACCTCCCTGCCGCCGTGTTGATCCAGACTCAGCGTCTCTCTTGATTGCACTTAATCTTTCGGTTATAAACCGCAGAGCATTTGGTGGTGCAGGTCGTTTCCTGTCCCATCAAGGACGTTAAAGAATAACGTGCTGCAAAATGCGCGCATGGTCGCTCCCAACCGCAGAAGGTTCACGCAAGTATTTGAAACCTCAGAATGCGATGCCACCGGCCAGGTGGCATTCACATTGCATGGTTCAGACCCGAATGTGAATTAGATAATTTTCCGAGCTGCTTAATGTAAGGCAGTTTAATGTAAACCGCAGATTTGAGGGAGATAACATTTGTCAAAATTCACTTCAGCGCCTGCACGGGCCTCAGTTTGCATCCTTCGGTCATGGAAACATTCTTGCGGGATGTATCCGGTGAACCAGTAATGTGCTCTTATTGTGCAAACATGCTGAGGATGTCATGCATAGCGCAGGGTTCAGTGGGGTGAAGTCTCACTTGCACTCTCCGTATGCTCACAGCCTGATTTCTCTACTTCATTTGTGTTATCGGCTTTTTATCTCTCCTGTGAAACAAAGTGTAGATTAGTTTTATTGGCTGATGCGGGTGACCTTTATTTGCCATTCATTAACAGTTTGTCAGGGATAGACTATAAAAAGAATCGGGCCTAATTATGTTTTGTCATTGAGTATGTAGTGGTTTTTTACAAGTCCCGTCCTGTTGTGGATGATGCAAGATAAGAGAACAGGTGGCTGGGTGCTGTTGTACAAGTATTTGAGTGTGTGGGTGTGGGTACACAAGTGTGTGACAGAATTTGACACTCTGTGATCTCATGATGAAGGGCGGTCATATCTGGAACCGTAGGCTGGCCTGTGCTGATAAGGCTTGCTAAAAACAAGTGGTTCTTAAAAGTGAGAATGCAGCTCACACGATGACGTAAAAGAACTAAGGCACAGAGGTGAGTGAGACTCTAATGTACACAGGACAGCTTCTTTCAAACTCTGAAGGTGTGGTAAATGCTTCCATTATTGTTGGCTGCTTCGTGGATTATCTGCACGCCAGTCATATTTGTTGCATTAGTCACAATGAGATAATGTTCAAAGTACAAACTATACTGCGTTGATCAAATATGAATTTCACTGAACTAAACAATGTGCAACTCAATGAGTACACATGGTCTGCTTCACTCTACCTGCTGTTTGTTGTCACAACCTGAGCTAGAATGTGGCAAATGGACCATAATAGTAGAGTGTCTGATTAGTTTCACGTCCCTCATTGATTTATGTGTGATAACAAACAAACCTGCTTTGCAGCAACGCTGCATATTTCTGCAGCCACGTCAAGATACTACCCCGTTGTTTGAGGGTAAGAGCTGTAATGAGAAGGTCTAGTGGAACTGACACATGAAGGTTTCCTTCTGGTATCATAAAGTAATATCTTAAGGAATCGGTACCGTTCGAGTGAGTTATTTAACTGCTGCAGTTTGTCAAATGCAATGTTCAAACCCTGGTCCTAAACATGCCTTATGACCAATGCAAAGATTTCCCGTCATGCGATCTGCGCTATTTGTGTTAATGCGTCGAAGCTCAGCTGACACCCCCATCGATTGCAGGAGGAAGCGGGCAGTCTCCCAGGGGATTGTGGGTCCATTCCGCCCTTAGCACTCCATCCGGACTCCCACCGTGCTCGTCTTTATTCAATAATGTCTCCAAATGGTGTGCGCTCCTGCTGTCTGACAGTGATGTGGGAGCCGATAAGAGGGCCTACTGCCATTTAACTGGACACTCAGGATTTCTGTCCATACTTTGCCTTGATGGAAAGTTAACAATTGCCTAAGTTAGGGCTGGGCAATATACCGCAGTGATACTTATCAAATGCAATAACAATGATCACCACCATGTGGTGTATTGCCTTTCTCTCTTTCGTGTTTTATCATGGGGCCTCTTCAGTTTAGATGTTTTTTCACCACATCTGGTACAATTATATAAAAAAGACTAAAAGAGAGGCAATACACTACATGGTGGCAATGTTCGTTTTTACATTTGTTGATTATTGCTGCAGTATATCACCCAGCCCTAGCCTAACTTCATTCTGATCGTATACTGTCCTGTCTCAGAAACCGTGAGGGAGAAAAAAAAAATATTTTTGTGAATGAATGAATAACCGCAGAACATTTATATGAAGCTCACACACTATGAAGTGTTCATTCTGATTGTGTGTCTACTGTCCTGGTTCGCTGAAAGAAACTCAAATGCAGTAGACTGAAAGTTTTTGTGAGAGTGAATGCAAGCTGTAGGGCGTTTCTGTGCAGCGTAAACACCAGAAAATGTCTCGCAAGCCTGATTCACTCATCCTCATTCACCTCCTAAAACTGCCATCTCTCCGGCTGGCTGGAGTAAGATAAGGGCTTAAAGGGAGCATTAACCTCATTTCTGTTTAACTGGAGGCCTTTCAAACCATTCAGGCCTACTGACCACAGGTCCTAAATTCTGCTTAAATGGAACAGGCTACCAAATTGCCTCAGCAGAGTGTCAGGGATCACGGCCCCTTTCTCCACTCTGAAAGACACGGGTTGCTGTTTCTCTCGAACCAGCCGTAAATCAGCAACCTGTGTCTTTCGGAGTGGATCAGGAAAATGAAAGGCCTGGTGATGTAACGGGTGCTCCCTGTTATTATAGGATTAAAAGAAAGACAGACAAGCCACTGAGATCTGGGGTGTGGGTGCCAGATGGACTGGGAGTGTAATCGCCGACAAGACTGTTGTTTATGTCGCCAGGTGGACTACTGCGTATGTGGATGTGCGTGTGTGTGTGTCTGTAAGGGGGGTGGGTGGTAGATGGGTAGGAGGTGTGTGTGTGTGTGGTGTTTGCGTGTGAGTATGTGTGTACTGTATATGCATGTGAGTGTGTGTGCATGCGTGCGTCCGTCCTTCCTCAATCTTGTACTAGTCAGATGTAATATGTCATTTTGTTGGTTTTATGGTCTGTTGGTTTTTGTTAGTGTGGGGCTGTAAAAAAAGGTTGGCTGTAGTAATAACTGGCCCATTGTAATTGCATAAAAAATGAATTAAGGAAGTAAGAAATGCACAGAGGAAGTATGTACTTGTTTAGCTTTGGTGATACTGACTTGCGGTGCTACTACTCTGCCAAAATGTGTCTTACTGTAAGTGTTCTACTCTTGTAACAAGACTTCATCTATTTTAAGTAGAAAATATTACTTTGTTTTAAGTTACTTTTTGCTTGTCACATAAAACATGTCTCCCCTCATTGGCAATCTTTAGTCTTATTTTGTAACAAAAAAAATGAATAGAAATGCCACTAAGTCTAAATTTAGGACTAAAATACATTGTCTTATTTTTTTGGTTTTTGCAGTGCAGTGTTTCATTGAGAGTTGCAGGTTCATTAGGTTCACATACTAGTTCCAATGTTATTGTCTCACAGATTTATATGTGACACTTTAAGTAGGTGTTGGATTGCATACCTTGTCATGAGATTCTTTAGGGACTAGCAACCTGCTTGCAAGAATATTGAATAATTCTGCAGCATTTCCTTGATGCTGCCCACTGCTTGGTTATCCATTTATAGAAGTGTAGGAGAATGTACTGCGTTCTGTGAGACGGAAAAAGAAAAATGCAGTATATATTTAGCTAGCTATGAAGGTATGCGCTTCAGTGCCATTTGAAATCTAAGTCTGCACCACACTTCCAAGCTTCAAAGGAAAGTGTAGACACCAGCCGTCCAGCCTATGCTGAATTTCGGGATTTAGGCTAATTGCTAATGGAAGGTTGCAGAAAGAGCAAATTTATCCCATCCACAGAAGAATGTGTATGCATACCTGCATATATTTACATGTGTGGCTGTAATGAATTTGTTTATGGTGAATTGATTTACACTCAGCAGTTTCAAAAAAAGAAAGACATAATCTGAATTGTTTATCATTATGTATAAATGGGTCAGACAGTTTTAAAGTTGTATCTGAGCAATGAAGCATTTAACATGAATAGTGATGTCCCATTGGACGTAAAATGTATTGTTGAAATTGGGAAATGGTGCTCTATTAAATGCTTCTATTAAATCATGTGGTTTATATGAATGTAGAAACATATTCGTGCTCAGCACTCGCACCATTGCAGAGTTTACATCTGCACATTCACATAGACTGTGTGGTTTGAAAGAAAGAAAACTGCCTGTTAATCACTTTAACGGTTCTGTGGCAGTTAGGAGTTTGTGCAGTCAAATCTGCGGTGCTGTCGTCCTCAGGAAAGTGCGTTACCAGGGGTCAAAGAGGATGTCCTCTCCAGAGGCGCCATGCCCGCCCCCGGCGGACTGCTCGTGGGAGGCTCACAAGTCCTTGGACCGCAGCTCCATGGAAGACTACTGGAGTGAGATGAAGAGCATTGAAGAGGATGGACACGGCGTGCTGGAGGAGCCGCTGGAGAGGAGCAGCAGCGACGGTATGTAGCGACCCGCTGCCCTCCTACAACGAATCCAGCAGGGGAGAGTCTTTTAATGGGCAGAGCTTTAATGTGGCATTCATGGTACAATTTAAGACATGCCTCTGGTGGCCATCTTGGTTATTTTTGTAGTCAAAGTTGGGGGAAGCTATGCTGTTATCTTTCCGACGTCATAAGCTTGGCAGAGGTGAATCTCTTCATGGAATGGTGGGGCTCCCATGGGTTCCTTTCAGAGGCGGAGCTTGAGGAGGCGTGGCTTCAGGAGGCGGGACTCTCCACCCTTATGTCCGGGGGGCCCGGGGACGGCCCCGCCGAGGCCCTCCTCTCAACCCTCACGCGGAAGCAGGGGGCTCTGGTCAGGAAGCGCCTGGACAACTACACCCAGACCCTGCGCAAGAGGAACAAGCAGCCAATCAGACACGTCCGCGACGTCTTCTCCACCCCCGATGTGAGTGAGGACCCCAGCATTGCTCTGGGCCAGACACTGCCAGATAGCGTGGGATTTCACGTCCTTTTCAATTTGACCACTGGTGTTTTTTTGTGATGATGAAGCTGTTAAAAAATGAGCTGTTGTGAAACCTACTAAATATATAACTTTTAAATGATTCATTTTTTATGTAATAACCAGACTATTTATAATTCGATGTAGAATCTTTATAATGTTTTTATTACTTTGTTTTCAATCAGCATGTTTCTCCTAGTTCTGGTCATTAGAGAAGGCTGTACATAGCCAGTGAAACAAATAACTTAACCGAATAATAAATCACTGTTCCCTCATACAAACACAACTCAAATCTCGAAGTTTTTAAAAAAAAAAACAACCCAGTTTAATACTAAAATGATGGAGAAAAATAGTGAACATCAAACTGAACATTGATATGCCATGTAAATTACCAGTCAGTATGCTATAGTAGATAAAACATTGCTTCGGCCAGTAGTTCCTGTGTGAATCTTTAGCACAGTTTATGCTAAACATCTTACGTATTATCTTGTCACTGTCCAGTTGTGCATAGATTGATTGTTGTTTTTTTGTTGCTGTTCAGCTTTCACCTGTTATAATGCAGTGGAAGTATTTCAGGACTTTAAATGTAACAGGATATCTTATAACTAACCTATTGTTTCTTTATGTTGTGTATCAAATGTTCACAATATTGGGCATGCGTGCCAGTAGTCTTGAATGTCCTATTGTCCCAGAACAGGAATGGCAGTGTGTTCCTGGTAGACTTGTTTATGCACTGTGTTCCTCCAGAAACCAGGATTTATGCCCCTAAGCCTCAAACTGTGTTCCGAGTTGTGCCGAGATTGGCTGGTGTGTATTTGAGCTCCATGTGCACCAGTAATCTTTGGAAGTTATCAGCATGTCTCTGTTATTGACTCAGAGCTAAAAGAAGCTAAGTCATAAGCCCGATTGAACGTAGCGGTAGAGATTTCCCATCTATCTGGCTTCATTTTCCGTAACGCCGAGGTGGGAGTTCTCCTTTTTCACTTCAGCCTCATTTAACCTCGGTCCTTGAATGAAGCAAAATAAAACTGGTGCATTCTGCACTCATGTTTCACAGAGGGGCAGGGAATATTCTGGAAGTGCCCGAGTTGTGCCTTTCCCTTGCATTGTCATGATTTTGTGGTAAGCATGGATAGCCAGCAGTTCCTAAAACTGGACAAATTTTATGACCTGTATCTCTTGCCTGGAACATGCTCAGCTGTTGCACCAGCTGCCCGCCCTCCTCCCTCCCCCATTTGAATAGGTGGCTGGCTGGTTTAGCTTAACATGTTCAAGAGAGGAAACTAGGAAGTTCCTGGTACCATAGTTCACAAAGGCATTTACATACTGTTGTGCAGATCTAAAGGAATAATTTTATTGAGGGGAACTGAGAGGTAGTTTGGTTCAGTTAATGCAAAGGTAGTCATTTTTTTGTCTACTTCTAAGTGAGAGGAACTTCATGAATTAGGAAAGTGCACTTCCAATGGCTGGAATGTCAATGTTTGGCCATTTCTTGCTGTTGTTATGCTGTGAAATCTTGGAAAATGCAGGGGCTACCACATAAGGGTTGAATTTGCGCTGTAGTTGACTGTCAATGTGGTTAAAACTTCTTCCCTGGTGGTGAGTCAGTGTGCTGACCGCGTGGTGAGTCATCTTCAGCAGGGCTGACAGTTGATCTCTCTGACATAAAGAGGACTTCAACATCTCCACACTTGTACATGTGGGCAGTAGCATTAGTGGCAGGGCAATCGAGGAGAGTGCTTGGCAAGCAAGCTAGTGGTGGACATGAAGTATCTTCAGTCACATTCAATATTACAGCTTGTCACTGTAAAACAAAAGGCAAATTCAATTAAAATGAAAGCCACAGAATGAAAATAGAATTTTACATTCTGTATTTTGTCAGGATAATTGGTAGAGATTCTTTGAACACAATAACTAACTAAATTAAAGATGTAAACGAAAGATGTATATACAGAAATTTTCACACTGGTACAATGTGAATGGTATCATACAAGGGAAAAGTGAAAGTCTATGTCTGGTGATATTGTTGGCATGTTGGGAGATGTTGGGGCTAATACTCTAGTGTCTGTTTAATTTATAGTAGTGTGTATGCAGCAGGCTGAAGTTCATTTTGTAAAGCTGATATTCAAATAATATATTTTTCTGTATACACAACTGATATACAGCCAAATGACTGGTATCCTATCTAAGGTTTCTGCATGCATGACAGTTACTTCTTCATCGATCTTTTACATCACACTCGCTTACTGTGAAAGACTGACCTCATGTTTAATGGAGGGCAACATCGGTACTGACATACATTGCATAGTGCAAAAGCGTGCTACAAACCATGACCTTAAATAATAAAAAAGCACTTCACATATTGCAATGTTTAAGACTTACTCGTTAAAATGTGACATGATCACAGTGTAATAAAAATGCCTATCACCCCTTATTAATTACAGTAAAAGTGCTTGTCCTGTCTTAAATTTGGAATTTGACTTCAGCAGATATTAATCCATCATGTTTTCTCCCATTGCAGCCCGGTTTTTCTCAGGAACAGGTCGTCCCCATCTCCCCGAATGCTCACATCCGTCCTAAGCTGCCCCTCTGGAAGCCAGTGGAAGGTACATATCTCTGTACCCGTTTGCTTGAGAGGGAACAACACAGTAGGGCATTTGAGCTAACAGAAAAGCAAATTTCCTTGAACATTTGATTGCGATGGTACGTGTCTTTACTGTACTAAAAAAAAATTGAATTTACCATCTGTTACTGTAATGCCTATATCTACAGAATGATGTGTGCTCATTAAGCCCCTTCCCCAAATTTGTGGGTTGATTTGACTTGGTGTATTGCTGAGGGTGAGTGTGTTGGCGATCCTCCCTGTACGGTTCCACGTGTTCCTGATGTCAAGCCTGTGCTGCAGGAGATTGCCGAAAACCTGACTGCGGCCCATTACGGGAAACGCTGCCATTTGAGGTGCCCTACTCAGAGGGAGTCACCTGCCACAGGAAAAGCAGAGACTGCCACGACTGCCACAGGATCAGGAGAGATGACCTGACAGTGAGTTAACTCCCACACTTCCTTCCCATCATGCACCACCTGACAGTAAGAAGAGCTGCCATGGCTGATTTTAATGCTGTAGGTCCATATTTTGGCACCTGCCTAGGCCTAACGCTAAAAATAGGTACTGTAATACTGATCTCTTTTAGATGCACTCCTTTTTTTGTATACAGCAAAATCTTGAATGAATACTTCAGTTGTTTAATATGAATACAACAACTGTGATGCTATTGTCCTGTAGCCCCCATGCTTTAGTTTCATTTCTGAGTCATTCCTTCTTTGATACGTCATTATTGCATTGTGCCATGCCAAGTGGAAATAATGAAGGTTATTTTATATGCTGCTATGATACCAAAGTCTGTTTCTTTCCTGTTTTGAAGACATTTCAGCCCCCACAGCCAAGACTGGGACTGACAAGAGTGCGAGACCTGTCATCAGAAGACATGAAGAAGATCGCGTACTTCTCTCTTATCGAGCTCAGCACGTTTTACGACTCCCTGGGGATTGAGCTGAAACGGAACCGGTCGACACGCAACAAGGGCCGAGGTGGGTCGTCCGCTTTGTCGAGCTGGGGTGCTCCGGCTCTTGAACTCGACTTCCTCAACGTTGGCTGCTTACACTCCACTCAGTCCAGCCCTGTCTCTACAGATACCGGCGTCTTCGGAGTTCCCCTCACTACACTACTGGAAAACGACCGGAAGATATATCCCGGGTGCAAAGTCCCTGTCGTCTTCAAAAAGGTAAACTTACAGGACTTGTGCCTACAGAATGTGCTCATCTATGTTGTCTGTTACTGTATTTTAACTCTTTTCAGTTGTATTTGCTGAACTCCTTTAAAGATTGTGTTATTATTTTGTTTTCTTTCTTATTGTGTGACAGACTAGTGTCAAAGTTAAATGGTTCTGGTAAGATGTAAACCCCAGATACTGCCTTTTCCGTTTTTGCTATGGTGTGTGCAGCTTGGTTAGCTAAACACAAAAGCGCTATATAAATGCAGTCCATTTACCATTTACCATACCCTGCATTACCATCTCTCAGATGGGCCCTCGGGTCACACCTCAATGCTATTTTGGGCCTCTTCTCCGCTTTAGCTGTTTGTGCGTGTGGGAGTAGCACCAAAATCTGCTCAGCAGTGATGTTGCTGGAGGGGAGGATTTTGGGCTCCCGGGCGCTGCGGTCCGTATCAGTGCACTCAGACCCTCTGTGGGCAGTGGATAGACTCTATGGTATCAGCAAGACATTCCACAGGGTCCAAAGAGATCATCACTTTGAAGACTTCCTCATGGCGTTGTCGACCCTGGGGTGTCCAGAGCTATATATGGTGTTGAGAAAAAGCCTATGAAAAGAATGCTATATATGCTGCATATTGACACCCAACCCTGGGTCTAGGAGATAAGATAAAGAAGCTGTTCTCGATGGAACTGGCTGTAACCTTGGCATTGCCAAGATTCCATATGTTATGACTCCACTGAGGAAAAGGTGTCGATGTCTGAGAAGAGCTGTTATTGCACATTCAAATTTGTGTCCAAACAGGGATTTAACAACTGTCTTTAATTAAGTAATTGTGATTTACTGCAAGCTGACTAGCGTTTAATGGAAACAGAAAAAGAGATTCTGTCTCTCCAGTTATGTTAAGCTATGAGATCCTTTTTAAAATGCACTGCTGTTGCTTTGCAAATTTAGTTTACACTCCTATGGGGCTTGACAGACTGGAATGTGTACACAGTTGACATGTTTTGCAAAGGCATGCCATTTTGTATTTCATCAAAAGTATTTCAGATTTCATTCTAACTACAACAAATAATTATGTCCTCTGGCTTATGCAGTTCTTTCAGATGTAAACAGCTGCTGTCTAATATCCCCAGAGTGAGATTAAATCAGGTTTTAAAAATGTCTACAGAAACTTCTCGTCAGCACACACTTACAAAGTTTTATAACATTCCAGGGAATACATTTATTAGAAATGTTTTAGACATTTTAAAATAGGACTAAAATACAGCATTTCTGACACGTGATTGGAACACGCCTGTACTCACTGCGTGTGTTTCTCATTTGCAGCTGTTGTCTAAATTGGAGCAGACGGGACTGCAAGCAGAGGGCATTCTGAGAGTGCCCGGCTCAGCCGCAAGGGTCAAGGTGAGAACGCCTCCCCCACCTCACCAAACTCGCCTGGGGCACACTGGCATTTCGCTAAAAAAAAACGTCTGGCTTAACATGGGTTTTAGTCTTGTACTGAGACTTAAAATTGAAATGAGTAAAACTGTCTAATCTTGTTGCCAATCTTTTTGCCCCCTCCCCCTTTTTTTGCAAATAAGTAATAGAAATAAGATTTTAAATCTAAATATATGACTAAAAAACAAGTTTTTGCCATGTTGAGTTCATCACTGCTGGTTGCTGGTACAACACCATGATTTGCCAGTTTTCCACCTGTTATGGTCAATTCCAAAGAAATTGCCATTTTAGTGTTCAGATTTAATACGGACTGGGAAGCAGGGAGTGGACATACGTACATGTTGTTTTAAGAGTCCATAGTCCCAGGACCTCCTTATAAAACCTGTATGCACATTCATGTTTAAAAAATAATCTGTTCATTCTAAAACATTCTAATGATTTCTAAATGTATGTCAGTCCCAGAAGTACAATTTTCACTTCCACTACCATACCTTAATTTTAGTGCCATGCAGAGCCCTATACCACTAAAACTGTTTTACTTTATAAAATCTTTAGCGGTCCTATCCTTTCATCCTGCCAGAGTAACGCTGGCAAACAGTAAGTCCAAACTTTGCCTGTCAATTAGAGCAGAAGCTGTAATCATCCATTTTGTTTCTAATAATGCTGCTGTATCCTGCAGTGGTTTCAGGGGTTCATCACATACTGCAGAGAATACAGTGTTGCCTTTGCACATGTGCAAGCATGTTGGCTTTGTGTCTTTCCTTTAGTATCCAGCAATCAGCAAATGGTGCCTCCAATATCATCTCTCATCACTCCTACTCGTTCTACATACCAGTTGCATTCTGCTTAGTTCCCCTGTCTGCAGTTGTTCATATTAACGTTCTGTGAGTGGAGCAGTGTTGAGTCTGAGTCTCCGATGAACATGATAATTCTATGGGCCTTCAAGGCCTCCCTCATGTAAAACAACCCTGAACGTGAAGCGTTCCTGCTGCGTAGAAGGGGCCTCAATTGGCCTGGTTGTCTTGGCAGCTCTGGCCATCAGGTTCAGGGCTGAGTAACACTGTTCCTGGAGATCTGCTGTCCTGTAGGTTTTCATTTCAACCCTAATTTCAAACATCCGACTACTAATTAGCAGATCAATGAGATATCTAACTGTTGGATAAGATGTGCTTTGTTAGGGTTGGAGTGGAAACCTACAGTATGCTAGATCTCCAGAAACACAGCCCTGGTCTACACTTTAGGATCAGATAGCCAGGAGCCAAATTTATCCCAACTTGATTTGTTTCAAGCCGTCGCAGATCAAGCAGTGGCCTCACACCTCAGGGTGTGATTGTGTAGTAAGCTTTAGTCAGTAATGGGATCACTGTGAGTGCAGGTGAATGGGGTAGATACATAGAAATGGTTAGCCTGGGGCACAGTATAGCATGCAATGTGTCTGAATGGCAATAATTCCTTAATCTTTTAGCAGTGAATAAACCGAGCAGTTTGAGGAAGCTTAGATTTTCACCTCTGGTTTGTTCATCCGGTGGCAGCACCTCCGGCAGGAGCTGGACTCCAGATTCTACGAGCGGCGGTTTGACTGGGAGCAGGTCCGACACAACGACGCGGCCGGCCTGCTCAAGATGTTCATCCGAGAGCTGCCCTGCCCCCTGCTGACCCAGCAGCACCTCCCGGCCTTCACTGCTGTGCAGAGTGAGCATGCCGCCAAACCTCCACTGTTCACCCCTCGCTGCTCCAAATATAGAGCTGACGCTTCCTGTTCAGCCTACGCACGCGTATGCACATTCACACCACACGCACACACACACACGTACCACACCCACGCACACACACACGCACACACGCACACACATACCACACCCACACACACACACACACGCACACGCAAACACACACACACACACATACCACACCCATGCACACCCACGCGCATACCACACCCACGCACACCTGCACACACACACTCCAGCTGAATCTCTGCACTTGCTCCCCCTATTTTTATGCACTGACACACAGACATTGATTCATCAGCCCACATTCTATAAAAATGCTTTTATTTTAATTTCTTCAAGTCACCCACATTACTAAAAATATTCTGCTACGCTGCACTAGTAGGTAAAAACAAATCTTTCTCACATAAATGTAATTAATAAATAATATTTAAATTTTTCTCCCAATAATACATTTTCCTTTATTAGGCAAACGGTTGTCTCTGCAATTGACACTAGCTTTTCATTTACATTTTTAGCACTCATGTTTCATAAACCTGTGTGTGCTCCTACTGTAAATGATCACATCTAGTTCAAACTGAAAAAGCATATTGCACAAAACAATATTTAGAACCATGCCAATTTTACACAAGCAATGCTGAGCAATGCTGCCATCTCGTGGTGCACATAAAGATTGTTTTTTTTCACTGGACAGTTACTGTACTTTATACTGCACAAAGAAATCCTTGTACTTTATGGTTATGCAATTCGTGCGGGCTGAATCTAGACAAAGCTATATGTTTTCTCTTTTGGAGGCCTTGTCTATATCTCACATAATGTAAGACCCGCTGAGCTCTTGAAGGTGCATGGAGTGGTGGCAGCCCTGGTATTGATTGCCTCTCCTTGTGTGTCCGTGGTATTCAGATATCTTCACGTCCAGACATCAGATCCAGGCCCTGCACCTGCTCATCATGCTGCTACCGGAGCCCAACAGGGACACCCTGAAGGTGAGATTCACAGAAACGCGTAGCACGCACCCCCGGCGCGATTTGAGCACTAAAGGGTGCCATTGCAGAAGGCAAATCCTCTGGTGCTCCTCTATATTCTATGAAAGAGTGTCTTCCAAGGCGGGCGCTGTTGGCAGACATTTCTTTTCCAGTCTTAAGGTGGTTAGACCTCATGTTTGTGTGACATGTCGCGTTGTTACAGCATGAGCATTGTTGTGTAAAGGAAACAGGGACAAATGGGTCTGTCAAGCACACTTCTCCCAATTATTCCACACCTTAATATAAACCCAGAATAACCCTGATTTGTGGGTGTGGAAAGGCTGATCTCCTCCATGGTTCTCAGGCTCTGCTGGAGTTCCTCAGGAAGGTGGTGGCCAACGAAGAGAAGAACCGCATGAGCCTGTCGAACGTCTCCATGATCGTGGCGCCGAACCTCTTCATCTCCCGTGGCAAGAGTGCCAAGCTGGAGGACATGGAGGGGGCCGCGGGCACAGCCCACCTGGTTCGCCTCCTCATCACCCAACAGGACCTGCTGTGGACGGTGAGCCCCCCAAGGGGGTCCTGCCATTGCCTCTATCTCATCAACCCCCTCCCCCCTCAGAACAGGGCCAATCTTAAACCTTGTCCACCTTCTCTCCCAGTGAAAGTGTCAAATGCATCCAATTAGCCCACAGAAGCTTGAGCCTGAGTTTGTCGTAATCGTCTTAATAAGCTATCCTTCCATTCAGCACATGCTACCGTGCTTTCACACCAAGTTAAATTGATTTTTTTCATGCTCAGACTCTTAATTTAGCACTAAATGTAGTGATGTATTAATTCAGGTTTAAAATGAGAAGAACAGGAAATGACCAAAACAACAGGAAATGACATCAGAATGACATCCCCCCCCCCTCAGGTCCCCTGCTTTCTGATCTCCAATGTGAGGAAGATGAACGAGGCATCCACGAGCAAGAAGACCCCCACCTCTGAGAAGACCAAGAGAAAACTGCTGCGGAGGTGGAACACCGAGCGTGACAAAGCGGAGAAAAGTGAGGTACATAATCCACCATCCATTGCACTCCTACATAAAACCAATAACCTATTCCACCCTTTAAACAGCTGGATATTTAAATGTTGAGGACTGTATTGCATTTCATCATTGCGTAAAACTTCATTTCAAGTCTGAATAGATTATAATGCCACTATTTTGCTATTTGGTTATTGATTTTAAGAATGTTTTTGTGGACTAGATCCTTATTTCGGTCTCCTGTGGAGTGTTTTAGCGATTTTTTTCAAAGCCTCTTTGTAAACCTATTGTAAACATTTTTGAAACACATATATATATATAAACTAGGACGGTTGGATTCTGAACTACTGTTTTACAAAATCAATTAGGCTGCCTCCCAAATGCTTCCTAGGGGAGAAAATTAAATCTGACATAATTCTTGGATGACCCAGTTAAACATTATGTTGAGCACATGCAAATCTTTGACAGTGTGTTTCACAGTTTTTGTGTATACTCAAGAAACACAGGGAAAGCTGTTAATGCCGCCATTATTAAAGGCTGTCTAATTTCTGCTGCCAGCAATCCTTGGTCTTGATATGAATAAATGATAACGGAGGTAAAATGTAATGAATTCAATCCTCAATTGCTTACATTTTTCTACAATGCTTAGACTAATTGATTTTCTGTAGGTCTTAATTTTAATTCATCATTTTGTTCACCCTTACTTTCACTATTAAATAAACATTGTTTTGATTTTATGGGCAAAAAGCAATATCGTTTCTGACTAATCAGACATCATTGGGATTGCTTTCAATTTGTAACCTAATTAGTGTGGTGATTAAAAAGGTAATAAATTCAATGTCACACTGAGAATATAGCAGATACCTGTTGAGGCTTAATTGCTGGTAGTAAATGTGGAGATCAGATAGAAAATAACACAATTCATTTTCTCTGGCATCCATCCATGAGAAAACCGTGGACTGCATACCAGAAGCTGAGACAGGTTCTTGACTTGTCTCCACAGGTCTCTGACCTTCGTGATGGGGTCATTCGAGTCCATGCACCCCTGCATGCAAAAGTCTCCATGGCGATCCAGCTGGAGAGTGAGACGAAAGCCAAGCATGTCATGGCTCACTTCGACTGTGATAGGAGGTGGGTTTTAGTCATTAATGTCTGATACTTGTTCTGGTAATACGTCCTGTGGGGTGTGTGTGCATGTGTGTGTGTGTGAGAGTATGAGAGAGAGAGAAAACATCACTGAATACTGAAGACGGAATCTTTTATTTATTTAATTTTACAGAAGTTCTCGCAGTTCCAGCAGAAGACAGCGGCCATATATGTTTGAGGTTGGAGGAAACATAGGTATGCAATAAACCCATCCTGACAAAATGTATTTGTCATTCACGTAAATTTCAGAATTAAGCTAAACCGTAAAAGCCCTGCTACCTTTACTGCTTGTAAAACATATTTTTCCTCGTATGTAACTGTCCCTTGTTTTTTTCACTTTGTTAAT